>NW_006408587.1:9424024-9443125 GCF_000296735.1 Chrysochloris asiatica
AGGTGAAAGTAATGCTGGCTCTCATGGTTGAGGTTGTGTGTTAACTTGGCTAGGTCATGATTCTCAGTGATTTGCCAATTATATCATGATACAATCTGCCAGATGCTTAATGATATAGTCCACTCTCCATTGTGTGATAAGATGTCATCTCCCATTTTCACATAATGTCACTTTCACACAACGAACCCAACTATGTTGGTGAGTGAGGAGTGGGTATATTTTATACATTTACGCAGATAATATTTTAAATGTGTACATATTAAAAACAAAGAAATTAATTCTTTTTAAAATGTCTAATAGTTATGAAAATAAAAATTGAACCTATATCCAATTGAATTTCAAAATGCATTTATACAATGAAATCATGTGCAAAGTTTCTGAATACTTCATAATCAATACTTAACACATCACCATTTTCATAACCCACAGGGATCCACAAAGAGGTGAACTCACAAAATTATCAGAAGAGGTTGTTATAATACATCTTTCCAGTGTTTTCTAATAGCAGAATGGCTTCTCGGATATGCCGTTTTCTATTTTTTACCAACCAGTTATATTAATAGTAACACGTGCTTCTACATTTCAATTAGGCTATAATCTAACAAAGAGAACAAAGTGGCTGATTTCTAAAAAAGGATTATAACTCACTTCTAACTAAAGTCGAGACATTAACTTTGTCCTCTATACATTTTTCTCTTAATTCAAAAGGCAAGTTCTGTACATCCTTTCCTTCACTTGTTTGGAAAGTACACAACATTCCTAAACAACCACTAGGTAACTGTAACCAGCAACCTCAATTGGTAAAAGAAGGTAGGACGCTGCCTTGACAACTGTGAGTCTTTTCCTTCAATACAACAAACAAGACCTGCTTATGATAAGCCACAGGAGGGGCGTAGGAAACTAGGGGATGTACAAAAGAGATTCGGTGCATGATCTAAACAGCATGTATTGTTCCAACAGAGGTAACTTGGAGGAAAGAGCAAGAACCAGAACCAGGCTGTGCATGGTTGCCTGTCTTCTGAGGAGAAATAAACCCGCTGTAGGCTACAGGAATCTAAGGGGCCTAGAGCCCTACAGCCAGGGATGGGTTAAGAAACCAGGAGCCAGGGTCTGGGACAGTGCAGGGCAGAGGCCAGCTCGGGTCACCGGGCGCGGTCCCCGGACCCGGGCAAGCGCCGCTTCCTCCCCAGTCAAACTGGCTGGGTGGCCTTCCGCTTCTCTGCCGCGGTCAGGCCTGCCCGCCAGGCCCGCTCCTCGCCGGCCGGCACCCCACGCCCAGTGCCCACCCAGCCCCGCCCGTCTCCGCGCCCCACTCCTCCGCTTACTTTCTGGGAGTCCATGACTACGGGTTGAGCCCACTGGGCTCGAAATCGCGCCGAAGAACCGTGTGATGAGACAGAGGGAGGTGGAACACGCCAAAACCGCTATCCGTGACCGCAGTTCCCCCGCTTGGTCTCCAACGCCGCAGCTTATGCCTCAGTCCACAGCGGCGCCGCCCGGCCCCTCCCCGTCCGCGCCCAGCCCTCGCCGCGCTGTTGTCGCGCGGCGGTTGCCAGGGTGAAAGGGCGGCGCGCAGAAGGGAGGGGTGGGGGTGGGGCCGCGAGAGAGAACCCCGCGCCTGCGCGCTACCGCCAGAGGGACCAGCGTGAGCCTTGGTGACGGTGCCTACGAGGCTACGGTCTGGAGGAGTGAGTTCAGTCCTTCGGGAACCTCTTTCTTTTATCCTTTCCACCTCAGCTTGCATGAGAGCCACAAGTCTTGGAATGGACCACTGATCATCCTGTAGCTTGAGCCTTGGTGAAGACGCGGGGAGAAAAGCTTGAGTCCCAGAGGTCTCGCCCTGTCCTCCTCCAAGCATCTGAGGCACACCTCCTCACATTGTCGTGGCCAGCCCCAGCTGCTCGGTGAAATGGAAAGAGCTGGCATAGAGATGTAGCAGAAACATAGGAAAGGGCTGTAAGTGGGACCTGGTGGAAACGTGGAAGACGGATCAGGGTGGCAGAACACGGACTCTGCAGCCTGATAAACCTTTCCCGGCGAGCCCGCCTGGACACTGTGCCTCCTTTGTAATTTTGAGCAAGTCACTCCCTGAACCTCAGTTTCACCTTTTGTTGTTGCGAGAGCTAAGTAACGTATTTGAAGTGCCCAGTACAAAGTTGGTTGGTGGCAATGTGCCCTGTAGTAAGTTCCATCTCATAGTGACCCTGTATATAGGGTTTCTGAGGAACCGAAAGCATTTACAGGACCAGAAAGCCTCATCTTTCTCCCGCAGAGCGGCTGATAGTTTTCAACTGCTGACTTTGTAGTTAGCAACCTAACGCATAATCCATTACATACCAGAGCAGTTATTGATGTTGTTAAGTGCCATGGAGTCGGTTCTGACTCCTAAGCATCCTGTATAGGGTTTCCTAGGAGGGGCTGGTGAGCTTGAACCACTGACCTGGCAGTTCAAACCAACCTTGCGGTCCATCACATTAACCCACAGAGTCGCTCCAGCAATTATTAGTGAGGAGTTATAATACCTGTTCAGTGTGGGGAAAAAAAGGGCAATACGGACATTCAAAAGTTTAGGAAGGCTTGCTTTTGGATAACTCTAGAAGCTCAGTAAAATTCTAGGAAGAAGTCACTTACGATCCATAAATGAAAGAGAAATCCAAGGGGCTTCAAAAAGTTTGTGGAACAATGTTGTTAAAAGATAATGGCATTTTTCCACGAACTTTTTGAAGCCTTTGTGCATGTATTGAGTGCCAGTTATATGAACTGAGAATTCAGCAGTGAAAAGGCACTGTCTTCATTGAGTTTACAACCTATTATGAAAATCTGACATTCCCCCCCCCCCCAAATATATATATATGTTGTTGTTAGGCGCCATCGAGTTGGTACTGACTCATAGTGACCTTAAGCACAGCAGAATGAAACACTGCCCGATCCTGGGCCAACCTCACTACTGTTGCCATGCTTGAGTCCATCGATGCTGCCACTTGGCCAATCCATCTCATTGGGCTTCTTCCTCTTTTTCTCTGACCCTCCACCTTACCAAACATGATAATCCTTCTCCAATGACTGGTCCCTCCTGACAATATGTCCAAAGTATGAGAGACGAAATTTGGCCATCTTGGCCTCTAAGGAGCACTCTGGCTGCACTTCTTCCAAAATGGATCTATTGGTTCTTTTGACAGCCCATGGCATTTTCTATATTCTCCTCCAACACAATAACTCAAAGGCATCAATTCTTCTACGGTCTTCCTTATTCACTGTCCAGCTTTTGCATTCATATGAGGTTATTGAAAATACCATGACGTGCGTCAGGTGCACCTTAGTCCTCAAGCTGACATCTTTGCTCTTAAACACTTTGAAAAGGTCTTGTGCAGAAGATTTGCCTAATGCAATACGTCATTTGATTTCTTGACTGCTTGAATGTTGATAGTTAATCCAAGAAGAATGAAGTCCTTGACAACTTCCATCTTTTCTCCGTTGATAAGAATGTTGTTTATTGGTCCAGTGGTGAGGACTTTTGTTTTCTTTACATTGAGATATAATCCATACCGAGGGCTGTACTCTTTGATCTTCATCAGTTAATGTTTTAAGTCCTCTTCACTTTGAGCAAGCAAGGCTGTATCATCTGCATATCGCAGGTTGTTAATGAGTCTTCCTCCTATTCTGATGCCACGTTTTTCTTCCTGTAACCCAGCTTCTTGGATTATTTGCTCAGCATACAGGTTGAATAATTATGGTGAAAGAATACAACCTTATTGCACACCTTTCTTAATTTTAAAACATTCAGTGTTCCCTTGTTCTGTTCGAACAACTGCTTCTTGGTCCAGGTACAGATTCCTCATGAGCACAATTAAGTGTTCCAGAATACTCATACTTCGCAATGTTGTCCATAGCTTGTCATGATCCACACAATCGAAAGCCTTTGAGTAGTCAATAAAGCACAGGTAAACATCTTTCTGATATTTTCTGCTCTCAGCCAAGATCCATCAGACATCAACAATGATATCCCTCGTTCCACGGCCTCTTCTGAATCCGGCTTGAACCTCTGGAAGTTCTCTGTCAATGTATGATTGTAGCCGTTTCTGAATTACCTTTAGTAAAACTTTACTCGCAAAGAGATTGTCAGATGATTTCCGCATTCCGTTGGGTCACCTCTCTTTGGAATATATATATATATATATAATTGTGCGATTGTTATAACCATCAAACCAGTTGCTCTCTAGTCAGCTGACTCATGGCAACTCCATGTGTTACAGAGTAGAATTTAGTTCTAAAGGGTCTTCACAGCTGTGATCTTTTAAAAGCAGATTGCCAGCCTTTCATCTGAGGCGCCTCTGAGTGGCTTGGAACCTTTTGGTTAGTAGTCTTAATTACTGGCTACGCCACTCAGGGACTAGTAATCATTACTGTTGCGTCAGTTCCAACTCATAGCAACCTCTGTCGAGTTTCTGAGGAGTGGTTGGTGGGTTTGAATCGTCAACTTTTTGGTTAGCAGTCCAGTGCGTATCTGTCAGTGCTACACCAGGATAGTTTTTATAGGAGTTATTAATAATATATGTGTATGTGTATAAAAGATATATATGTTAAGTGACATCAGATGGTTCCAACTCTTAGCAGCCTTGTATAGGATTTCTGAGGAGCTACTGGTGGGTTTGAACTGCCAACCTTGTGATTCCCAGTCCAGTACTGATCCTACAGCACGACACAAGGACTTCATATATATGTATATATTGTTGTTAAGTGCTGGTGAGTCTGTTCCAACCCATAGTGACCCTGTATAGGGTTTCCGAGGAGCAGCTGGTGAGCTTGAACTGCCAACATTGCAGTTCAAATGACTTTGAAGTCTAGCACATTAACCCACAGCACAACACCAGGACTGTAAGATAAACACTGACTTGATGATACTTAACAACAACCAGCATATATATGTATATGGTGCTATAGGATAAGGACTAGACAGCTAACCTCAATGTTGCTGGTTCAAACCCACCAGCTACTCTTTATACCCTATACAGGGTCACTGTACGTCAGACCAACTCAACAGCACTTAATAACAAATATACATATATACATATGTTGTTGTTGTTGTTAAGTGCCATCGAGTCGGTTCTGACCCATAGCGACTCTGAACAGGGTTTCCGAGGCTGTAAATCTTTACGGGAGCAGAAAGCCTCATCTTTCTCCCACAGAGCAGCTGGTAGTTTCGAACTGCTAACCTTGAGGTTCGAAGCCCGATTCGTAACCACTATATAAATATATTCCTAATGTGGCACTACAGGATAAGCACTGGACCGCAAGGTCAATTTGAACTGCAATTCAAACTCATCAGCCACTCCTATACAAGGTTGTAATGAGTGGAACCGACTTCACAGCAACCAACAACAATATATATTACATGAAAAACCCTGGTTGCACAGTGGGTTAAGCACTGGGTTGCTAACTGAAAGGCCAGCACTTAGAACCCACCAACCCCTTCATGGGAGAAAACTGTGACCATCTGCTTCTCTAGAGATTTACAGCCTTGGAAACTTATGGAGCAGTTTTACAGTCCTATAGAGTCAGAATTGACTTGAGGGTAGGGGTCTGCTTTTTGGGTGGTATATTACATGAATTGACACAGTGGCAGAAGCAATGGGCTCAAGCATAACATTGGGAGGCTAGTGCAGGACTGGACACTGTTTCGTTCTGTTGTACACAGTGTTGCTATGAGTCAGAACCAACTCGATGACACCTAACAACAACAACATCGGGTAAAAGAGCTCCAAGATTATTGAGAGGATTCTGTTTTATATAGGAAATCCAAGGAAGGTTGAAGGAGGCCTCTCACAATAGTGAGCTGAGTAAAGAGAGGGAGTGAGCCTTACAAAGATTTGGGGGATTCTGGTCAGGAAGAACAGCAGGTGCAAAGGCCCTGTGCAGGGCATGAGCTCTGTGTTTGAGAAACAGCATTCCTATTAGCAGTAGTTAACTCTTTGGATATATGGGTCTCCCTGACTAAACTGTGATTTCTTTAAAGGCAGAGATTACTTTTACACATTTCTGTATCTGTGACAACAGGACTTGTCACAAAGTATACACTCAACAAATCTTTCCCCCCCGTCAGACAGAATATATAAGATACGAGACAAAGGGCACAAAAGGAAAAACGAGTTTTGCTCAGTTTGGGTGTGTGGTGCTTGGCCAGGGTCCTCCGAGGTCCTGTGTGCACTTCGCCTGCCATTTGACAAGAGGAACAGCATATAGTCCTGCAGAGAGTGCCCCCTATCTTGCTGCCAAGGAAGAAGAGCCTCCATTCAAGCCTCTCCAATTCTGTGCCCAGCCACCATCCTACTGCTAAAGCCAAGAAGGTGAGAAAGTTTTCATCTGTGCTGAGGGAGCAATGCAACCTAGGGAGTGAGGAATATTAGAGGTCAAACAACCTGACCACACCCCTGCCAGCCCTGCTTGCCACTGCAGGGACCCAACACTAAGGAAAAGTGTTTGGCCCTGTCCCCAAGTCTCTTGCTGCAAGGGCTTCACCTCCCTGCTGTCAGAGGGCAACTCCTGGGCACTTTGACTGATGGACATAACCACAGGAGGAGGCCGAAAGAGGCTTTTGGAAATAGTGAGTCTCAGCTGAAATGTGATCTGTACACTGTCACAGGGCCACACCCCAGTTGCTCATTCCTGGCTCCTTGCCCGCATGCTTCCCTAGTAGCTCCCCTTCAGCCTACCCAAGAGCCTGCAGCTTTTGACAGCTTTAGCCCATTTGTCTTCTGCTTTTAGCAGATCTCTGGGTCTTTTACCAATTTGGCATCCCTGTCCCCATTCACCCTGTGCCCTCTGCTGCCCATCATTTCCACTGAGGAACATTGAGTCCTTTTACCTGAGAAGTCTCTCCCAGTCAACGCAGGTTCTCCCAACACAGTTCCTCACCTAGGGGGACACTGAGTCTATCCACCCTTCCCCTCACCACATCCCTAGGCCTTCTGCCCTTTGTCTCTTCTGTACTTACTTTTTCACAGCCAATTTAAACTGCAACATTTCAAAAGTAGCTTTACTAATAAAGCAGTTGCTCACAAATGTGATCCCTAGGCCAGTTGAAAGCATCACTCTGAGTTCTAGAGCTGGACTGGACTGTGTTTGGAGGAGGTGAGATCCCCATTAGTGGAGGTATCCAAGCAGGGGTTGGGCATTTGCTTGGCAGAGCTGTCATGAGGTGGGTGCCTGGAAGGGACAATTTTAAACATTCTTATGAACCCTAAGGCTTACGAAAGCTAGACAGTGACTAAGGAAGACCGTAGAAGAATTGATGCTTTTGAGTTATGGTGAATATTTGAATATTTTGAGAATATTTGAAAGTACCATGGACTGCCAAAAGAACCAACAGATCTGTGTTGGAAGAAGTGCAGCCAGAGTGCTCCTTGGAGACCAAGATGGCCAAACTTTGTCCCTCATACTTCAAACATATTACCAAGTGGGACCAGTCACTGGAGAAGGATATCATGATTGGTAAGGTGGAGGGTCAGAGAAAAAGAGGAAGACCCCCAACGAGATGGATTGGCCAGATGGCAGCATCAATGGACTCATCATAGGGTCGCTATGAGTCGGTACTGACTCAATGGCACCTAACAATAACAACAAATTCTCTCATTCTGAAGAATTTGTCAGAAGTGCAAATTCTCAGGCATCATCCCCAGTCTACTGATTCATAAACAAGCTCTCCAGGTGATTCTGATGCACATTAAAGTCTGAAAACTATTGAACCAAGTAGAAATAACTGATTAAAACAAACAAACAAAAAAACTGCATATGTGTTTCAACACTTGAATTTCTGATTCTGAGATAATAAAACTTGTCACAGATTTTTATTTGACAAAAGCTTACAGGAACTCCTTTCTGAGGAAACCTCAAGTTTCCTTGAGGATAGTCTCAGAATTGCTGATGTAAGGAGCTGAGCAAAACTGTCTCCCAGAACTAGGTTCTTATTGTTACTTGGGTGGCATCAGGTCTTGCCTGAAACCCTGAGCAACCTTTTAAATTCTGCTATCCCTATCTTCTCGGGGAGATAATACCTCCTGTTAAGTGTTGCCAGCAGTGTTCCCTTTTGGGAGACACTATGGGGTCCTGTGGAGTCCTGGTGTGGCGCTGTGGGTTAATGCGCCAGACTGCAAAGCTGTTTGAACTGCAAGGTCAGCGGTTCAAACTCACCAGCTGCTCCTTGGAAAGAAACCCTATACAGGGTCGCTATGGGTCAGAATCGACTCAAAGTCAGTGTTAACAATCGGGTCCTATGGTCAGCAGTCTGAGTTAAATCTTAACACTGCTGCTTAGCTTCTGTCCAGCCTTCACTGACCCACTTAACCTGACTAACCTTCTATTTCCTTATTTGTGACATGGTGATCGTAGCACAGTAATCAATCCCTGGTAGGTTGTTGTAAGGATTAGAGGAGATGTTGTATGTAAAATGCATGGCTTAGCATACACTCAGCAAATGGTAGCTGTTAACGATGATTACTCTGGCACACACTGTGCCCTTCTGCAGCGCCCATGCATGGCTCACTGTTCTTCTCAGACTTTGGACCTTAGAAGTCCCATTCTCACTTCTGATTCCCCTTTTCACTGTTACACCTGGCTTTTCTGAAGCATAATCACCAGTTAAATGCCATATACTGCCTTTTTTTGAAATCCAAAAATCTTCACCCATTGTTTTCTGCTCATATCTAGCTGAACTCTAGAGGTCCCTGAGGTCTTATGTCTCACTCAGCTTCCTTGGCTGTGAAATAGGGATCATCATGGTGTCACCTGCAAGGTTGTTGAGATGATTAAATGTGATCATTTATTTAAGCTGTTTAGGGCAATGTTTAGCATATAGTAAGTATTCAAATAATGCGAGTTGTTATCATCATATCTTCCCAACTATAGAAAGCTATCTAATTCTCTTTCTATCCCCTTCTTACTAAAAATAAAAACTAAACTCTTCCTGAAGCTCTGGAACTCAGAGTACTAATTTATGATCCAAGGAACTCATCGTAGACATTTAAAATCTCACAGGAGAGATGATAGTTCTGCTCTAATGTGGGCTGGAGCCCTATATAGTACACATTGTTCCATATGTGGGAGCGTTAAGGACAGTAGAAGTCAGTGGACAGGAATCCAACTGGCAAAGGGCTTGGAAACCATGTGAGAAGAGACACAATTGACACAGCCATGAGTATTTAGCCTGGAGACAAAAAAGCTCAAGAAGGTCACCACTGCTGCTCAAGTCACCATTGACTTCAAATCTTGAGGGCTGTTGTGTGAAAGGGTGTCAGCTTGCTCTCTAGAGGCACTCTGTGGTTGCATGTAGACCCAATTACTGGAAGGTTCAGGAAGATAGATCTTCAATCATCAAAAAACATATCTTTCTACAGGCAAATGTACTGCTCCTAGAAAAACATTACTCAGGAGCCCCTCTTCCTCTGGAGAGGGCCAGGTTGAGGCTGGGGACATAAAGGGTGATATAATAGTGAATCAACTGAACTTGTATTTCATTGGCTAAGCACCCAAACTCTTATGCCAGGCTGTCTGAATTCAAGTCTTAAATTTACTTGGTGAGGCCTAGAGCAATTATTTAACCTTTCTGTACTTCAGTTTTTGTAGTTTGTAAAATGAGACTACTTAACAGTATTCGCTTGATAGGACTGTCATAAAAATAAATGATCTAACTGATGTAAAAGGCTTAGAATAATGCCTGACCTGTAATACATGCATAATATATTATGTTGTTGTTGTTGTTAAGTGCCATCAAGTCGGTTCTGACCCATAGCGACCCTGAAAAGGGTTTCAGAATCTGTAAATCTTTACGGGAGAAAAAAGCCTCATCTTTTCCCACGGAGCAGCTGGTAGTTTCAAACTGCTGACCTTGCAGTTCGCAGCCCAATTCGTAACCACTACGCTACCAGAGCTCCTATAATGTATTATATCTATCTATCTATTATTATTATTAAAAATAAATCATTCTTTTGAATACAGCACCAGGAAATACTGATATCTGTGAGTCCTTGGATAACTGTAATGTTGCTATCCCAGGTTATGATACGATGTCAACTCTTACTGAGAAAATAAGCTTCTTGAAATCCATCTTCATCATGAAGGTCAATCTGGACTTTTCCATGGCAATAAAAGTTTGAGGAGGGAAAGTGATAGGACATGAGCTGGAAGGGAAGATTCAGACAAGCAGACAGGAAGGGAAGATAGAATCTTTTCCAAGTCCAGGAAACAGCCTGAGCAAAGGTGAAAACCAAGAAAAGAGCCAACCCCATGGAAAGGAGGCTTTCTTTAGGAGCTGAAATGTGTGGAAAGGGCAACCTTTGACACCCAGCAACAAAAGAAATGTCACAAAAGCATTGGAACATATAGAAGATGGAATATTCTGCAGTCATTAAAGAATTGTCTTTTTATAGCATAGCAAATTTATAGACAAAGCAATGTGATCAAAAGCTTATGATATGTAAGTTTCTTATAATAATACCTTAGCTAATATATTTTTTCTAAGTATATTTTGATAATGTTTACCATAGAGAAAGTAACATATTTTCTACTAATAAATTTTTATTTTATTTATTCCTTTCACTTTATGTAAACTGGCATCGTACTCACATATGAAAGCTCAGACTGGTTTCCTGTTATCAAATACAACAGCTGCAAGAATTACATATACTTTTCTGCTTATGTAAGAGCAAATCAAAGACAAACAAACTGATTTTGGGAAAACTCAAATTTAGCATGACTTCTTCATAATTAAATAAAAGGGGAGAAAAAGAAAGTGGAGAGAGATTGGAAGGGTCCAATTGTTATTGTATTTGAATTTCATGCCAGAGTGTTGGGATTTGAACCTGTTGTAAATGGAAATCCACATGTTTCTGAGCAGCACCCTTCTTTAGTAAACTTGATTTAGCAGGAAGAATAGGAAGGACACGAGTGGAATGAGTCTTGGGGTTTGAGCTGACCAGACCCAGAGTCCCAGACCTCCTCTCTGCCCTTCCTGCTCTCTTCCCTCTAATGATTAGATCCTTTTCAGGAGTTTTTCAGCCATTACTCCTTCCCACTACTAGAACACAGCAATTGTCTTAACATTATAAATCTATAAGTGGTTTTCCAGTCAAATGGAAAAAAATAATATATTGGCTTTTAACTGTTGGCTTTCTTCTTCCTAAGTCATTTAAAACAAGGATCAGCAACTTTTTCTGGAAAAGGCCAGATAGTCAATATTGTAGACTTTTCAGGCCATATGGATTCAACTGTGCAACTCTACCATTGTACAAAGAAAACAGACAGACAATACATAAAGGAATACGTGTGGCTGTGTTCCAATAAAACTTTATTTATAAAAATAGGTTGGAAGCTGGCTTTGACCCACAAGTTGTAGTTTGCCAACCCCTAACCTGAAGGAAAATTAGTGTTATTTCTTTTAGAAAATAATTATTTGAGTCTTCTGTGCCTCTAAATAGTCCCTGATCCTCCCTCTGAGGCCATTCCCACACACATACACACACTGCCATCCCTATGCCAAATTCTGAGAGGCAGTAATATCACTGATGACGTGATTATCTATCTTGGGACGTCACTATCTCGGGAGCAATACTAAGCAAAGCAGTGTTTTAGAGTGAAGGGGCTTTAGAATTAGATTTGAGTAGTGGCTCTGCCAACTGTGTGATGTTAAACAGAGTACATAACCTCACTGAACCTCCGTTTCCTCAAGGGCAACATAGAGAGAACAGGTGTAAATTAACCTTACAGGACAGTTGTGAGGATTAAATGTGTGTAAAGCCTAATGCTTGGCATGGAACTGGCATTCAAAAAACAGTTGTTATTAACCCATATTGGCTCTTTAAATAGCAGAGTCCAACAGGACAGACCCAGCCTGAAAGAGCAGTGTTTTCTTCTGGATCCAACCTTCAGGCCGATACTGGCTCTAGAGTGAGAAGCAAAGAGGATCTCTTCAATATACACAAGACAGGATAAGAAAGTAACACTGAATATGAAGAGAATACTGCAAGGCAGATTTTTATCAAATGCTTCTGATTAATTATTTGTTAGGCAGTCCCACTCTACCAAATCCACTTGGCTGTTGGTGGTTTGGGAACCTGTTGCACATTTCCACTGAAGTAATAAGATCCTCCTCTTTCTTTCATCCATGGATTCTCAACAGCTGGTGAGTGGGAGAACCTGGTGTAAACAACCTCTTCTGAGTTCATTCTTCCGGGCTCAGGAGACCAGTCACCTTTTCTTCAGCTGAAAAATCAACACATCAAGAAAATGAATGCTTCTCCCCTAAGGAAATATGAAACAAGAAGACGTAATCAATAACAAGAAATTGTTTGGTTCATCTGTAGAGAAGACACTGTGACATGTAAGAAGGATGTTGTTAAGTGCTGTCAAGTCGGTTCCTACTCATAGTGACCCTGTATAGGGTTGCTAAGGAGCTGCTGGTGAATTTGAACCACCGACTTTGCAATTCAAACCGACCATACAGTCCAGCACATTAATCCACAGAGCCACACCAGGACTCTATATAATTCCATGTAAGGATTGTTGTTGTTAAGTGCAGTCGAGTCAGTTCTGACTCTTAGTGACCCTGTATAGGGTTTCCAAGCAGCGGCTGGTGAGCTTGAACTGCCAACCTTGCAGTTCATATGACCAGCACGTTAATCCACAGCGCCACACCACAACTCCTATAAGAAGGATAGTACATGTAAATTAACAAATAGGAGAGACATCTGAGCCTAGATTCAAATCCTGACTCCAACCTTTTTTATCAGTTAAGTATTCATGAACAAATTATTTACTTTCCAAACCTACATATTCCCATATGCAAAAAGAAGATAATTATGTGTGTTCTTTTAAGTTGAGAGTCAATGGATTAATACAATGTGCTTAAAACATTGCCTGACACAGTAAAATATACTAGATTAGTATTTGCTGATTTTTAGAACATTGAGTAACTGAGCCAAACCCACAATGAATCAAATTAAAAAATAATCTACAAAGTCTGACTCTTTGTAACGCTCAAAGATTCAACACTGAAAGTCAAATTAGAGTAGATTATTTCCTCCTGTGACTCAGTTGGCAGGGGGCAGGTATAGTTCAACAATGGGTATTCGCAAGGTGGTGGTGGTGGTGGTGGTTGTGCCACAGTTTTGGTTCTTACTCATAGCCATGCTAGGTATTCCCATAGTTCAGTTCAATTCAAGAAACAGTGATTGAGTACATGTACTGAAGTTGAGGATTTTATTATAGTTTTGTAATAGAATAGCCTTATTTCTAGAACATATGCACTCAAATATTTAGGACTAAAGTGCTATGATGTATATACATTATTCTCAAATGGTTAAAAAATATTATGTATGTCATTGTTGTTAAGTGCCATCAAGTCGGTTCTGACTCATAGTGACTTTATATAGTGTTTCCAAGGAGTGGCTGGTGAGTTGTCACCGCTAACCTTGTGATTTAAACCCACCTTGAGTTAGAGTGCTTATCCTACAGTGCCGTCCGTACCTACCTACCTATCAGAGAGAAAGTTCTCAAAGATAATAAAGCAAATAAGGCAAAATGCTTAGCAATAGGTATAAAAAAAATAGTCTATAATGTTCTCAGCACCATTCTTTTCCAGCCTTTTGTAAGTTTGAAGTCATTTTGTAATAAAAAACTTGTTAAAACCCATTAGGATAGGGGAAATTTTCAAAAGCGATTGAGCATGCTGATGAAACAAATGTGCTGAGTCTTTGTATTGAGCATGCCTATCACACAAGTTGAAGGAGCTCTGGTAGCGTAGTGGTTACGAATTGGGCTGTGAACCTTAAGGTCAGCGGTTCGAAACTACCAGCCGCTCCGTGGGAGAAAGATGAGGCTTTCTTTAAAATCTTTTCCCATAAAGATTTACACCCTCGGAAATCCTGTACAGGGTCGCTATGGGTCGGAACCGACTCGATGGCACTTAACAACAACAACAACATCACACAAGTTGAGGAACCCTGGCGGTGCCATGGTTAAGTGCTTGGCTACTAACCAAGAGGTCAGTGGTTCAAGTCTACCAGCTGCTCCCTTGGAAAAAGATGTGGTAGTCTGCGTCTTTAAAAACTCCTTGTTGTCAAGTGCCATCGAGTTGGTTCTGATTCATAGCGACCCTGTGTAGGGTTTCCAAGGAGCAGCTGGTGAGTTTGAACCATAACCTTTTGGTTCAAACCTACTTTGTGGTCGAGTGCTTACCCTATGGGTAAGCATATAAGGCCTCCTTATGGCCTTGGAACCCCTGTGGGGCAGTTTTACTCTGTCCTATAGTATAGTATCACTGAAGTCCTGGTGTAGCTGTGGGTAATGCATCAAGACTGCAAAGTCGTTTGAACTTCGGGTCGGTGGTTCAAGCTCACCAGCTGCTCCTTGGAAACCCTATACGGGTCACTATGAGTCAGAACCAGCTCGATGGCACTTACCAACAATGTTGGGTCAGTATGAGTCAGAATTGACTCAATGGCAATGGGTTCGGTATTTTTTGGTTGTAATCACCATGCACTGAGCTGCTGCAGAAGCCACAAGATTCCACCTGAACATAAGTCCACTCAGTCCCCATTGTGAGTATGATACCCTAAGTCCTGTTTCACCCTGTCCAGGGAATACCCTCTAGTTGTCTGGTGAGGATGAGAAGGTACATGTGCCTACCGCACAGAGTCAGGGATAGTTTCTGGAACATTTTATTCTCTTTATATGGGTATTAAAATATTTTTCAGTTATAATTGGAATGTATACAACAAGTACACAAATTTTAAGCATACATGGATATGTATGTAATTTTTTCATATGTATGTATCCATGTAACACCATCCTGATGTTTTGTTCCAAATAGACTATTGCTAGCAACCAAGATAGCTCGTTATGCCTCCCAGTCAAATCACTCCCCCAAAGTAACCATTCTTCGTAACCCTATCACATATAGATTAGTTTAGTCTCTTCTTGAACTTGATATAAATGGAATCATATTGTGTATACTCTTCTGGATGTAGGTGTTTGTTCAACACTATGTAGTTAAGATTTATTTATGATGCTTAAATAAGCTACAAGTTAGCTGTAGTTCAATTTTTTAAATTCTGTGTATATGGCATTGTGTAAATATGCCACAGATGCATGCATTTCTGTTGGGTACACACCCAGCAGTGGATCTTCTGGGCCTTAAGGTATATCTCATATGTATTTTTATAATTAATGGATACAGCCAGTTTTCTCGTGTGCTGTTGTCGATTCTGTTCTGTCTCATAGCGACCCTGTATAGAGTTTCTGAGAAGTGACTGGTGGATTTGAAATGCTGACCTTTCAGCAAGCAGTCCAGTGCTTATGCTATAGCCTCACATTTTCCCATAAGCAGTGTATGAACATTCCAGTTGCTCCCCATCCTAGCCAGCACTTTAATTTTAGCCATTCTGGTGGGTGATTGATGGTATCACATTGCGGTTTTAATTTGCATGTCCCCGGTGACTGATGATGTCAGACAACAGTTTAGAAGTTCATTGGGCATTCAGCAACCCTCTTTCATGACATGGCTGCTTAAAGGTTTCATCTGTTTGGAGTATTTTTCTTTTTCTCATTGGTTTGTAGAAGACCTTTATAAATTTTGAATAGGAGTCCTTTTTCAAATATGTGAATTGTAAATATCTTCATCCAATCTGTGGTTTGCGTTTTCTCTCTTTGAATGGTGTCTTTTAACAGACAGAAGTTGTTACTTTTTATGTCAAATGGAATACTCAATTTTAAGCAACCTGAAAAGTTTTATTTTATTTAGAAGTGTGGGCCACCTGTCTGAATTTTCTGTAGTGCATTATAACAGAACTTGTGCCAGGCAGGAAACCATTTTTGTACCAGGGTTCAGATTTATGCTTATTGTTCCAGCTGCCATCAAGGCTGAACACCACCAGACACAAGCTATGGAGCAGCTCTGGCACAAGTAAACAGGAAGAGAGGGATCAATCTTGGATATATCTTGACCTGGCAGGTTGCTCACACACACCATATTGTAGCAAAGCTTTCATCCCTAAATAAAGACTGAATGAAGCTTCCAGACGCAAGGAAACAATGTTTATGCCCATTTCTTTACAATTTCTGTGTTAATAATCTGATAGAATCTTGGTTGCAATTTATGCAATCCATGCAGGTACACCCTCTTCAACAAAGAAGAGCAGAAAAAGAAACTACTGTTATACACAAATGATAAGGTTTTATTACCTTTAACAAGGAGTGGCCTGAACAGATCCTTGGCCTACTGGTTAATTATTGGTAAATTAACTGTTTAGAAACTACAGTTGCTATTTGACTGCTTTTGACCTATAAAAAAATGGCAATTTCATATAATCAAATTACTATCTTTAGTAACTTTGAAAATAAGTGATGTTGGAAGTATGCCAGGAAATATAAATCATCAAATCAAAGCTGTTGTATTGTATACAGTACAGAGTTGTTGTTAAGTGCTGTTGAGTCAGTTCTGACCCATAGTAGATGTTCAATAAACAGTTATCTGATGAATTTGAAGAGACTGAGGTGGAAGCATACCCCAGTTTCTGGAAACTGAATACTTTAGGCTACATGGAAAGGGAGAAGTTAGGTAGCATGTAGCATTAAAGTTGCTAATAAACTGACCTTAAAATAGGAAAATTATCCTGGATTATCTGGATGGGTCCAACCTGCTGTTAAATTCCATCCGGTTGGTTCTGACTTATAGTGACCCTATGCACGGCAGAATGAAACACTGTCTGGGCCTGTGTCAGCCTCACAATTGTTAGGTTTCAGTCCATTGTTGCTGCTATTAGGTCATTCCATCTTATTGAGGGTCTTCCTCTTTTTCTGCAACCCTCCATTTTACCAAGCTTTAGATCCTTCTCCAGGGATTTATCCTTCCAGAAAATATGTCAAATTTATGAGAGACCAAGTCTCGCCATCCTCACTTCCAAGGAACATTCTGGCTAGCCTTATTCCACTTTGAATGTGTGATAACCTTTACAGTCCCAGTGATAAGTCTTTTATCAGGGTCCTGAAGGGGCTCACTAGGCTTCTTCCAAGTCTCTTATTTCAGGGTTTTGACTTGTAATTGTTCCACTTTTTGTTGTTGCTCCACTTTACCTAAATTCTACAAATTTAGGTCGTTCTAATTTCACTTTAAGGAGCTCTGATAACGTAGTGGTTATGAATCAGGCTGTGAACCACAAGGTCAGTAGTTCTAACCTACCAGCTGTTCTGCAGGAGAAAGATGAGGCTTTCTGCTCCCGTAAAGATTTACAACCTCAGAAACCCTGTACAGGGTTGCTATGAGTCGGAACCGACTTAACGGCACATAACAATTTCACTTTATCGGCCATGACTGAAGCAGTTTGAGCCCTGTTGAAGCCCTGGAAATTTCAGAGCTAAATTGTGCAGGTAATTTTGGCATAAGCTTTTTAGCTTAACTCCTGGATACGTTTATTGTTCCATTTTTTTCATCCCCACTTATAATTGTTGTTGTTGTCACCAGCATGTCAAATACCAGCAGTGTCACACATGATGGGCAGGTTTCAGTAGAGCTTCCAAACTAAGAACAGACTAGGAAGAAGGAAAAGGTTGTCTAATTCTAAGGGATTATTAGACCCTGAAAAGTTTATCATTAACAGTGAAACATTGTCTGATAGAGTGCTAGAAGATGAGCTTCTCAGAATATGACTGAGGAAGACCTGCCTTGAAATACTAAAGTCAACCTGAATGATGTGATAGAGCAAAGATTTTGAGACCTTCATTTGCTGATGGGACATGACTCAAAATGAGAAGAAACAGCTGCACACATCCATTGACAATTGGAACGTGGATTGTATGAAGGATTAATCTAGGAAAATTGGAAGTTGTAAAAAATGAAATGGAAGGCATAAGGATTAATATCCTAAATACTAGTAATCTGAAATGGACTGGGGCATTCTGAATAAGATAATCATTTGGTTTCCTATGCCAGGAATGCCAAATTTAAGAGAAATGGGTGTTACATTCTTCATTAGAAAGAACATTTGAAGATAAATCTTGAAATACAATACTGCTTGCAGTAGGATAATATCTATATGCCTGCAAGAAAGACCAGTTAATACAACTGTTATTCAAATATATGTAACAGCCATTAAAGCCAGTGATAAAAAAATTGAAGAATGTTACCAACTTTTTCTGTCTGAAACTGATTAAACAGATCAATGCATCTTGATTAAGATGCATTAATAATTACTGATGACTGGAATGTGAAATCTGGAAACAAAGAGAAGGGATTGGTAGTTGAAAATATGACGTTGGTGATAGGAATTATGCTGGAAATTGCATGATAGAATTTTGCAAGATTAATGACTTACTCATTACAAATACTTTTTTTCAACAACATAAAAGGTGATTATACATATGGATCTCGCCAGATGGACTACATAGGAATCAAATTAACTATATCTATGGGAACTCTGGTAGCGTAGTGGTTATGAATCGGGCTGCTAACCTCAAGGTCAGCAGTTCGAAACTACCAGCAGTTCCACGGGAGAAAGATGAGGCATTCTACTCCTGTAAAGATTTACAGCCTTGGAAACCCTGTGCAGGGTCACTATGAGTCAGAACCAACTCCACGGTACTTAACAACAACAACAAATGGGAAGAGATGGTGGAATAGCTCAATATCATCAGCCAAAACTAGGCCAACATAGACTGCAGAACAGACCATCAATTGTTCATATGCAAGTTCAGGCTGAAGCTGAAGAGAATTAAAATAAGTCCATAGAGAACAAAAATAATATATATATATTTAATATATCCCACCTGAATTTAGAGACCATCTCAAGAACAAAAAAGACTGAATGCCAGAGGAGTTGTGGGATGACATCAAGAACATCATACATTGTTGTTGTTAAGTGCCGTCAAGTCAATTCCAACCCATAGTGACCCTCTATAGGGTTTCTAAGAAGCAGCTGGTGAGCTTGAACCACCAACCTTGCAGTTCAAACGACTTTGCAGTCTGACACATTAGCCCATAGCGCCACACCAGGACTCCAACATCATACATGAAGGAAGCAAAATAAGGTCATTAAAAAGACAGAAAAGAAAGAAAAA
>NW_006408587.1:9445355-9461095 GCF_000296735.1 Chrysochloris asiatica
GAGGTCCATGTGTATAGTCGTCTCTTATGCTGTCTAAAACGAATGGAAGAAATTATTAAATAAAGAAACTGAACAGAAAGTTTCAAAGGATAGCTTGAGAAGACTGAGTTAAGTATTATAATGAAATGTGCAAAGGTCTGGAGTTAGAAAGCCAAAAGGGAAGAACATGCTCAGCATTTCTCAAGCTGATAATACTGAAGAACAAATTCAAATCTCGATTTGAATATTGAGGGATTCTATAGGCAAAATGTTGAACAATGCAGGAAACATCAAAAGAAGATGGAAGGAATACACACAGTCACAATGCCAAAACGAATTGTTGGACATTCAATACTATAGGAGGTAGTATATGCTTAAACGCAGATTGTATTGAAAGAAGTCCACACTGCACTGAAGACATTAAGCAAAAACCAAGATTCCAGGATGTGACAGAATATAAATTGAAATGTTTCAGCAAACTGATGTAACACTAGAAAACTCACTAGTCTATGCCAAGAAATTTGAAAGGCAGCTATCTGGCCAATTGATTGGAGAAGATCCACATTTATGACCATTCCAAAGAAAGATGACTCACCAGAATGCAGAAACTACTGAACAATATTATTAATGTCACACACAAGTAAAATTTTGCTGAAGATAATTCAAAAACAGTTGCAGGAGTACATTGACAGGAAGCTGCCAGGAACTCAAGCCAGATTCAGAAGAGACCATGGAACAAGTAATATCATTGCTGGCATCAGATGGATCTTGGCTGAAAACAAAGAATACCAGAACTGTTTATGTTCTATTGACTATGCAAAGACCTGTGACTTCGTGGATTAAAACAAAGTATGGATAACATTGTGAAGAATGAGTATCCCAGGATACTTTATTATCTTCATGTGGGACTTGTACATAGACAAGCGACCGTCATTCAGACAGAACAAAGAGATACTGAGTGGTTTAAAATCAGGAAAGATGTGCGCCAGGGTTGTGTCCTTTCATTATACTTACTCAATCTGTATTAATATGAGGAACTGAACTATATGAAGAAGAATGCAGCATCAGGATTGAAAGAAGGCTCACGAACAACTTGCAATATGTAAATGACACAACCTTGCTTACTGAAGGGAAAGAAGACTTGAAACACTTGCTCGTGAATAGCGAACAATATAGCCTTTAATGCAGATTACAACTGAATATAAAGAAAACAAAAATCTTCACAACTGCTCCAATAAACATTATGACAATTAGAGAGAGAAAAGGTCAAAGTTATCAAGGATTTCATATTACTTAGATTCATCATCAATGCTTAGGGAAGCAGCAGTCAAGAAATCAAATGTTGTCTTGAATTGAGCAAATCTGCTGCAAAGGGCCTCAAATTATTTGATGATTGCTGTTGCCCAAGACCAGTCATCAAATAAATAGAGTCAGACTTTACCCAAATGTGTCTAACCACAAAATCCAAAGTCTAAACTGCTATACTTCCTGGAATGTTAAGGTCTGTCCTACATATAATAAAACATCTTCACAAATCTGTTGGTGAAGGAATATATAATAATAAATGGTAATGGAAATGTGTGGAATTTATTAAATATTCAGTATGAGTCTCACCTCATAGAATACAATTTTCTCCAGTTATTAATAAATACAGGACTTCTGGTATGGTGTTCTAGGATCAACACTGGACTGTGAACCACAAAGTCGACAGTTCAAACCCACCAGCTTCTCCTCAAAAACCCTATACAGGGGTGCTGTAAGTCAGAACAAACTCAACAATGGCACTTAACAACATTAATAGATACAAAAAAACAAGAAGCAAATCCCTTAAATACAGTACACTAATTCTAGCTTAATTTAAAAGAGAAAAGTCACTTGGAAAAAAAAGAGTAAATAGATAATTATTTTACTAATTTGGGGGTAAAGGATTTTTAAACAAAAAAATAAAGATAACACAAAATAATAATGCTGCTGTTGTTAAATACCTTCGAGTGGGTTCAGCGCATAGCTAGCCTGTATAGAGTTTCCAAAGAGCGACTGGTAGATTTGAACCACCAACCTTGTGGCTAGCAGTCCAGTGCTTATTCTACAGCGCCACACCAGGACTCTAATCAATATATATTATAATAATTTAAGTAATTTATGGATAACAATATCACTAAGAAAAAATAAAATATTTGCACAAATACATGATTGGAAAAAGTACTAATATTAATACACAGAAATCTTTCATCCAACAGGGGAAAAAAACAACTAACCAGTGACTTCACCAGAATATAACTGGCAAAAGACATGAAGAAAGAATTTATAGAAAAGAAATATGAAGAAACGAAAATGCAAAATATTCAGCTCACTAATAAATAAATGCCTAGGAAAACAATGGTGCTCTTGCCTTTGAGGCTGTCAAACGTGACTAGGAAAGACAGGAGAATCTGCCAACCCACTGCCCACAAGTCTATTTCAACGTGCGGCGACTCTATAGGACAAAAGAGGATTGCCCCATAAGGGATCCAAGGCTGCAAAATTTTATGGAAATAGACTGCCACGTTCTTTACACTCAGACCTTTCAATTATCAGCCAAGTGCTTAACTACTGTGCCACCAGGACTCCTTTAATAACTGCCAGGGATTGGGTAAATAAAGACCCTCATAAACTTCAGTATAAATGTGAATTGGTAGAATTGAGCTGGAATTAGCTCAAGAGCACTGGATTTAGTTCGGTTATCAATATTAATAAAGATGTGCCTTTGTCTTTTGATTTAGTAATACCTCTTCCAGACGTTTATCTTAAGATAAATAATTACTAAAGTTTATCTTAAGAAAATAATTAGTAAAGTAGCAAAAAAGAAGCTTTACAATAAAAGGATTGTAAATAATCTAAAAGTTTAGCAATAAAACATCTCTATTATAGAATATAATGCCACTATTAAAAGCCAGGTTTTTGAGGAATATTTAATAGCATGGAATACACATACACATGTGTACAAATATATTCAACTTTATATAATATTAAATGATAAGGACAGGATATGTAAGTTTCTCTGTGTGTATACTTTATTATCAGTTCTGTGAAAAGGAATGTATATATAAATCTAGAAGGAAATAGACAAAATTATAAAAGTAATTATTCTGGGTAGAGGAATGTGAAATTATTTGCTTACTGTTTTATGGAATATTTGCTCTTTATTTTGAAATGAACATGCATTACATTAACAATCAAATTAAAAGTTTTACCAACAGAAACCTTTTAAAAGTTCTTTAAAAAAAAAAAAAGTCAATTATCATTCAAATTCAAGGTATGTATCTTTATCAAAATGGACAGAGATATAGACAAAAGATTTCTATGCAAAAAGAATCATTGCAGCATTATTAAAAGCCCTCCAATTTGGGGGGCACTCTCTGCTAGCATAGGGAGCTCTGATAGCGTAGTGGTTACAAATCGGTCTGCGAACCACACAAGGTCAGCAGTTCAAAACTACCAGCTGTTTAACGGGAGAAAGATGAGGCTTTCCGCTCCCGTAAAGATTTACAGCCTCGGAAACCCTGTACAGGGTCGTTATGAGTCGGAACCGACTCCAGGGCACATATCAACAACAACTACTAAATTTAATAATAGTAGAATGATTAAATAAAATATGTTGATAGGTGCCACCGAGTAGAATTGCTCATTGCAACCCATGTGATAGTGTACAACTTGCCCGTAGGATTTTCTAGGCTGTACGCTCACCGGCTGCTCCTTAGAAACCCTATACAGGGTCACTATGGGCAGGAATTGACTCAACGGCACTTAACAACAACAACAATCTGCACAGAAAAAGGACCCTGGTGGTGATGTGTGATAAGCACTGCTAACAGCAAGATTGGAGGTTCAAACCCACCAGTTGCTCTGAGGAAGAAAGATGAAATTGTTGGCTCAGAAAAAATTTAGTCTCATAAACCTGAAGGGGAACTTCTATTCTATCCTAATGGGTTGCTAAGAATTGCAATCTTTTTTGTTTTGTTTTGTTTTGTTTTACTCTTTACAGGAGCAGACTGCTGGGTCTTTTTCTCAAAGAACCACTGGGTGGGGTTCAACTGCTGAATTTAACCCTAAGCCATGAGGGCTCCTTAATCTTATTTAACATAGTATGTATAAAATGACCTGAATTATAGACAGATGGTGTGGTGGTGATGGTTATGGTGTGCCATCGAGGTGGTTCTGACTCATAGTGACCCTGTGTAGGGTTTCCAAGGCTGTGAATCTTTACAGAAGCAGAGCCTTATCTTTTTCCCCCAGCAGAGAGCTGGTAGATTCGAACTGTTGATTTTTTTGGTTATCAGTCCAATGAGTGACCACTGCGTTACTAGGGTTCTGTAGACAGTTAAGTAAAATAGACACACACACATGTACACATAAACTCACATGACAAGAATGTACCAGAGGATTAACAATTATCTTTGGTTGATAAGAATATAATTTTTTGTTTCATACTTGCCTATTTTGGGCAGTATTTTTTTTTTTAGGTAGTATTTTTTTTAACTTTTTGCTCTAACTGGTGTTTCTTCAATATACTGATAAATTTCTTCTATCTACTGCCATTTTGGCGCTGTGGGTTAATGCATCAGACTGCAAAGCCGTTTTAACTACAAGGTCACCGGTTCAAGCTCACCAGTCGCTCCTCGGAAACCCTGTATTGGGTCGCTATGGGTCGGATCCGACTCTACGGCACTTAACAAAAACAACAACTGCCATTTTATTTATTTACTCACTTGCTTATTTACCAATGTATCTATTTAATAATTGTTTAAAGAGATTGGACTCTGGTAGATACTAACCTTGTGAATTTGGACAAATTACCAACCTTTCTTTAGTGTCTGTTCTCTCATGTTTAAAGCGGTATGAACACTACCTGCTCTGCACAAATTCTTAACCAATGGGATAATACATGCAAAGGCCTGGCATGATAGTTGCTCAAGAAATAGTTGTGATTGTTTGATTGTTGTTATTACTTAAATTGGGAAAAGATTGAGGAATTAAGGATCGGGAACAGAAAATATGTGGGTAGAGACCTTCGCATTTTCTATCAAATTATTGTTGTTAAATGCCATAGAGTCAGTTCTGACTCATAGAGACCCTGTTTAGGGTTTCCGAGGAAACTGGTGAGTTTGAACTGCCAAACTTGAAGTTCAAACTGACCTTGAGGTTGAGTGCTTATCCTAGGATGCTACTACACCAGATCTGTTAGATTAATAAATCTAAATTATCTAATTTATAATTTAAAATAAAATAGGACTCAAAAGGAACTTAAGGTCAAACATAATAAAAAATAACATTATAGGAATAATGCACTGCAGTGAGCAACCCAATACATTTTTCAATATTGTTTAATACTGGGACACT
Organism: Chrysochloris asiatica; assembly: GCF_000296735.1. Classification (NCBI taxonomy): domain Eukaryota; kingdom Metazoa; phylum Chordata; class Mammalia; order Afrosoricida; family Chrysochloridae; genus Chrysochloris; species Chrysochloris asiatica. The sequence goes on from NW_006408587.1 coordinate 9,450,714, forward strand.
GCCACCTTCTGGTATTACTGATATATTGCATATTGCAGGGAATTTCAGATTTTACTGTGAAGCTCTTTGCTTCTGTTGTTGCTGCTGTGTGCCCTTGAGTCTCCTCTGACTCCTAATTACCCTGTATAGGTTTCTGACGCTGTAAATCTTTATAGGAGCAGAAAATATCATCTTTCGCCCATGGAGTGGCTGTTGGATTTGAACTGCTGACCTTTTGGTTAGCTGCCCGAGTAACCCACTATGATATCAGGGCTCTTTGTGAAGCAGTTTATAGAGACTAAATTACAAAAATATTCTTCAAAAAAAAAAAAAATTAGCATACAATAAGATGCAATCATGTATAAAAGTTTCAAACAATACTTACTTTTAAAAAAAGAAGAGAAGTTATAGAAAGCTTGGCAAATCACTGCAAAGCAGTAACATAGCCTTTTATTATTATTTTTAAATTATTTCATCTCATTTTCTTTTCCTTTTAAAGTTAGTATCATAGAATTTTCCATGCATTTACAGTCTTTACAATAATTTTTAATGGCTGCAAGACTTTAACTGAATGGATTATCTATCTCAACATTCCCTGAATCCTGACATCTAGACCGCATCTAAGAAATATATTAGTTATTAATGATAGTTTCTGTTCAGGTTGATTTGAGTATATTTATTTAGTTATTAAAAGTAAAACATGTATTTGTACTACAAAGATATTTACATGGTAATCAAAAATAAGAAAATGAACTAGACTCATAATTTCCCAACACATATAAACACCGTAATGCCTTATTTTTTTTTACATATATATGTAATATATTTATGTGTATATATAAATATATGTGAAGAGACTTCAAAAAGTTCATGCAAAAATAGAATTAGAAGTAATGGAATTTTTCCACGAATTTTTAAAAGCCCCCTTGTATGGAGTATATATTTGCATTTTTAAAACAATAATAGGAATATTCCACTATGTAACACCTATGTGTTTTACTTAAAATTATACCATGTACAACTTTCTATGTCAATGATAGCCATCTAAAACATTATTTTACTTCCTTCTATGGTTAAGAATCAGGCTGCGAACCTCAAGGTCAGCAGTTTGAAACTACCAGCTGCTCTGCGGGACAAAGATGAGGCTTTCTGCTCCCGTAAAGATTTAAGGCCTCGGAAATCCTGTTCAGGGTCACTATGGGTTGGAACTGACTTGATGGCACATAACAACAACAATAGAGGAATTAATCAATAGCACACATATATGAGACAGTAAACTCAACCTTCAGAGGGTACTTTACTGAACACGAAGCTTGCAATTTGTGGGGGAAATAGGCATCAAATAAACAGGAAAACACATAAGCATACATACATAAGCATAATTTGTGATGAAATGCCATGAGAAGAAAATAATGATAGAACCAGGGTATTAAGAGAAAAAATAACAGGGGATACACAAGGTGATTGGAGTCCGGGGGAGGCCCTATGGATTAATGCACTGGACTATGAAGTCAGTTTGAGCCACAAGGTCAGCGGTTCAAGCTCATCAGCCACTCCTTGGAAACCCTATACAGGGTCGCTATGAGTCGGAACCAAGTCGACGGCACTGAACAATAGCAATATACACGGTGGTTGCAGAAATCTGTGTGAAGAAGAGAAACAAGTTTGGATTTGAACGATGGAGAATCTGGTATGTGAAAAGCTGAGGAAGAATGTTCTAGGCAGAGGAAACAGCATATTTGAAGACCCTGAGGTGGAAAAATTTTAGTTAAGTATCAGAAACTGAAAAAGAAGCCCTAGTAGTATAGTAGGTTACCAGCTGGCCTACTAACCACAAGACCAGCAGTTGGAATCCACCAGCCATCCCGTGGTAGAAAGATGAGACTTTCTGCTCCATGAAAATGTACAACCTTGGAAACCCCATACGTGGTGGTTATGAGTTGGAACCGAGTTGACAGCACACAACTACCACCACTACCACCAGAAACTGGAAGGTGGCCTGCATGGGTCCAAGGGTAAGAGGTGAAGGCGAAGTGGTTCTCACTTGGTACGGCAGGGACAGATGAGACTGGAATCGTTCTATGTCAGAGCAAGGATGAGGTATTGTGTTTCCATCCACAGGAGTAACATGATTCAATTTATGTTTTAGAAAGAGCACTCTGGTCTTCCTGTGTAGGAAATGGATTAAGACACAAGCGTGGAAGATGGGAGACAAGGTAAGGTAGTACTGCAATAATCCAAACAAGAGATGATGGAGACTTAGAGTAATGTGGATTTGAGACATATCTTATGTGGGGGTGGAGAGTGGAGGAGTTGGTTAGGCCTAATAGTCAGTTGTTGTTGTTAAGTGCCATAGAGTCAATTTGACCCATAGCGACCCTGTATAGGGTTTTCGAGGAGCAACTAGTGAGCTTGAACCACCGAACTTGCAGTTCAAATGGCTTTGCAGTCTGGTGCATTAACCCACAGCACCACACCAGGACACAATAGTCAGTAGTTAACATTATATCCAGATGACTGCTAAGGTAGCAGGGTCTCAAGCAAGAAGACAAATAGAAGACCCTGAGCCCATTCACCCACCTTCTGCTTCAGCCCACATTGTGAGGGGCAGTCCATCCACAAGTCCAAGCTCCATCAACACCACTTGCAAATCACAGCCACATCCAAGCTCCACCCTTAGGAGGGAATATCTGGAGAAGAGGTCGATCCAGGCCTTATTTGGTGTTTTGGGGACCTGGGTTTCTGGAGAGTACTCTTTGGGGAAGGATGTGGACTCAAAGTGAAGCTCGTGGACTGCTTGTCCTGTGAGAAGGGGCACAGAAGAAGGAGGGCAACAGCAGGAAGCCTGGTACCCAGTCTAAGGGTAGTATTGATTACATGGGATCAAAATTAAGTTTGAAAAATCTCTGTAAGTTACCTAAAATGCATGTAGTTTTTGTTGTTGTTAAATGCTGTCAAGTTGGTTCCGACTCACAGCGACCCTGAACAGGGTTTCCAAGTAGTGGCAGGTGAGTTGAACCACCAACTTTGTAGCTCAAACCAACCTTAAGATTCAGTGCTTTATCCCATAGCGCCACACCAGGGCTGTACATACGTTTTATACATACAAACCTGTATCATTGTTTTCTAATTCTTCCTTTTCCATATTTCTCTAATAGCTCACAGTTCATTTAATTTCATCTTCTAAGTTGTTGATAGAGTCATCATTACCCTCTTACCTGGTGTTATGAGTAGAATTGTGTCACCAACAAGATAAATTCAAGTCCTTAGCCTTGGTACCTGTGATTATGACCATATGTGGAAATAGTGTCTTTGAAGATGTTATTAGTTAATATGAGGTCATACTGAAGTTGTTGTTATTATGTGACGTGGAGTCAGTTCTGACTCATAGCGACCCCTGCAGACAGTTTCCAAGGCTGTAAATCTTTACAGTAACAGAGAGCCTCGTCTTTCTCCTGTGAAACAGCTGGTAGTTTCAAACTGCTGACCTTGCTGTTCACAGCCCGATTCTTAACCATGTCCTTATAAAAGAGAGACACTGACATAGAGACACACAAGGAAGACTGCAGAGTGGAGAGCTGTTTCCATAAACCAAGGAATGTTTAGAGGGCTATAACAGTAGAATCTTCACTAGACCTCTCAGAGGGTGTATGGCCTTGCTGACACCTTGATCTTGGACTTCTAGAACTATGAGACACAAAATTTGTATTGCTTTCATCTATCCAAATTTGTTGTAACGTGTTATGACTGTCCTAGGAAACGAATTTACTTGGCTACTTGAACAATGTATTTTCATCATGTCAGGGGTGTGTAAATCCTTTATTTACATGCTGACTTTTAAGCTTGCTGACATCTATTGGCTGCTTAAGTTGATGTTAATATGATATGATTTCCTGCGTGTTTTGGAAGCTTATATGCCTTGGAAATGACAAGTTAAAAGAGGAGGAGGAAAGTTTAAGAATGCAGTTCTAGTTTTCTAGCTTAAGCAACTTGTCTAGTAGTGGTGCTATTTACTGAGAGGGGAAAGACTAGGGGGACCCAGTTTGCACTTAGACTTAGGTGTTGTTTTTGTTAAGTGCCGAGGAGTCGGTTCCGACCCATAGCGACCCTGAACAGGGTTTCCAAGGCTGTAAATCTTTCCGAGGCTGTAAATCTTTACAGGAACAGAAAGCCTCATCTTTCTCCCACTGAGCAGCTGGTAGTTTCGAACTGCTGACCTTGAGGTTCACAGCCCGATTCATAACCACTACGCAACCACAGCTCCTTAGAGTATAGCTGTATCATAATTCATTTACCCAATTCCCTATGGCTGGACATTTAGGTTGGTTGAAATATTCTATCATTAGGAATAGTACTTTAATTTGTTGCAAAATATTTCATGTATCCTTAATTTCCGAGTGTAGAATTGTTGAGTTAAAGGACATGTACATTATTTAGATCTTAAATTCGTAGTTCCAAATAACTTTCAGAAGAACAAATTAACTGTTTTCTCATACTTGTTAACATTAGAGTAAGACTACTCAAATTCTAAGTCTCCCTCTCTCCCACTTTTTCTTTGCCCATTCAAAAACGAAACTTTTGTTAAGTACTTACAATGTCCCACAGAGAGCCTGAGATAAATCTAGCTTTGTTCCTTATTGGGGGTTGTGAGATGATCAGGCAAAAGGAAGAGCTAAAGGCAACTCTAGAGTTTTGAACTTGAGTGACTTGGAAATCCTACCTACCAACTTCTTTGTCTCTGGTACCAGGCCAAATAAGTTAAGGTTTTCTGCATTTATTAGGTTGGTGCTGCCACCCTGAGAGTTTGAAAGACAAAGATGTTTAAGTTTGTGTGGACCACAACAGCAGAAGGAAACCAGGCTTTGGCACAGGGAACTATAATTTGGAAGGTGCCGTTTTCCTATGAGTTATTTGATTGTACAAATGGCCATATCACTTTACCAGACCATGTGATCGGGCTTTCCTAGCCAAGGGTCTGTCCTATGGTAGCCGATGAAGACGGAGGGAACAGGAGACCCAAATGTAGGCTAGAAGTACACAGCATGAGTGCCTTTTCATGCACATTAGGATCAGTCATACTCCCTTGATTCGAGAATAAATTTCATACTCTTTAGGAGCCCTGGTGTAGCATTGTAGGATAAGCAATGGACTGCAAGGTCAGTTTGAACTGCAAGATTGGCAGTTCAAACCCACCAGCTGCTCCTCAGAAACCCTATACAGGGTCACTATGAGTTGGAACTGACTCACCAGTACATAACAGCAACAACAAGGAGTCTCTGAATCATGTACATGGTTACTACACTCAGCTGCTAACTAAAGAGTTGGAGGTTCAAGTTGAAGTAATGTCTTGGTGGTCCACTTCCCACCAATACGCCATTAAAAATCCTACGGCCACAGTTCTATTCTGACACATACAGGGTCACCATCAGTTAAAGTTGATTTGACAGGAACTTGTACTTGTTCATACTATTAAGTTTGAGTACCTTCATTGCTAGATTAAACTCTGACCTTGAGGGAAAACAGGAGCTAGTGGACTTCCTTATCATTTTAATGCAGGTGTTGTTGGTAAGTGCCTTGGAGTCGGTTCTGACTCATAGCGACCCTGTGTAGGGTTTCCAAGGAGTGGCAAGTGGGTTAGAACATCCAACTTTGTAACTCAGATGTTGTTGTTAAATGCCATCGAGTCAATTCTGACCCATAGCGACTCTGCATAGGATTTCCAAGGAGTAGCTGGTGAGCTTGAACTACCAATCTTATAGTTCAAAGGGCTTTACAATCTGGCCTATTAACCCACAGCACAACACCAGGGCTCCGTAACTCATATGGTGGTGGCTATGTGCCGTGGAGTTGGTTCCAACTCATAGCGACCCTGCACAGGGTTTCCAAGGCTGTAAATCTTTATGGGAGCAGAAAGCCTCATCTTTCTCCCATGGAACAGCTGGTAGTTTCAAACTGCTGACTTTGATGTTCGCAGCCTGATTCTTAACCACTACCTACCAGAGTTCCTTGAGTGTCTAAATCAAGAACAATAGCTCCTTTCCTCTTGTTTAGCATGTGCATCACCATTTTTACTCTAGTAGGAAATTTATTGGGAAACTTACAGCATATGAATGGCTAGACAATAATGATAATGTATTTAGATGCTAAAGGAATTCAAAGGAGGTTCTTGGACTATTAGGGGCATTAGTGGCGCTGTGATTAAGTATGAGCTGCTAACTGAAATGTTGGGGGTTCAAACCCACCTGGCACTCCATGGGAGAAGGATGAGATCAACTGCTTCCTAGAGATTGCAGCCTTGAAAACCCTATTGGGGCAGTTCTACATTGTGCTACCAAACAGCAATGGGTTTGTCTTGGGTTCCTGGATTGTGACCCTAATGCTGCATTGGATTATGAGTCTTGGTGCTTTCAAGTCGAAGCACTGGTACAAAATCATAGAAACCTTTATTAAATAAAAGATCAAAATGTGAAGCTAGTGTTTCTCTACATATCCACCATCTAGACAGAGGTGTATAAACCAGATTCTGTCTAGAAGTGTATAAACCTAGATGGTGAATATGTACAGAAACACCACTTCACATTTTAATCTTTTTATTTAATAAAGGTTTCTATGATTTTGCAGCAATGCTTCGTACCTTCATGCAACCAGAGAAGAAAGCACCAAGACTCATAATCAAATGCAGCATTAGGGTCACACTTCTAAAGGCAGTCACTGGAGTCCTGGTGTGGCGCAGTGAGCTAATGCATCAGACTGTAAAGTCATTTGAACTGCAAGGTCGGTGGTTCAAGCTCACCAGATGCTCCTTGGAAATCCTCTACAGGGTCACCATGGGTTGGAATTGACTTGAAGGCACTTAAAAACAACAAACTAAAACTAAGGCAGTCTCTGCATTTCTTTAACCTTTCCCTGAGGAATACTGCGCTGTTTGATTTGCCCCATATCAAAATGGCAGTTTAGACATCCTTAAAGAATGCAAATCATGTGTCTTCTAATTGTTCTTTGAGTTTGGGGAACAAAAAGAAGTCTGAAGGGGCAAGATCCAGATTGTGAGGCAGATGGGTGAAGGTTTCCCAATGAACTTCTCATAGGACAGTCCTTGCTATCCTTGAAGAATGAGCATTGTTGTGATAGGGGAAATTTTCCTTAGAACAATTTTACTGGCATTTTCCTAATCAATGCACTTTTCAATTTTCTTAAAACTCCTTCATAAGAAATCCCTGTGATCATCCTGGGTCCTTTGATAAAATCTGTCAAGATTGTCCCTTTGGAATTCTCAAAAAGAATCTCCATAGCTTTCTGAACTGGCCTCTCTGCTTTGATGTAAGTGTCCCAGCAGATCCCCTTGGAAGCTTTCTCTCTGGATCACACTGGTAAATCCAAAACCAGGCCCTGACTATGCTTCATTCCAGAAAATCCCAATCTTGCCTAAAAGACTGACAAAAAGATCAACTCCTTGACCAGCCTTTGAAACAAGAATGTGTAACGCTTATGCAATGCTTTGCCATCCATCCAGCTGAAAGCTTTGCTGAGGCCAAGATGTTTGCTTCAAAATGAAAATGCCAGATCAGCAGCTAACGAATTAATGACAATCCTACAGTCTTTTCCCACCGGTTTATGAACTTCAGTCACAGTTTCTTTATTCATCCAGGTTGATGGTCTTCCCTCTCTAGTCTCTTCTTGGAGGTCTTCCTGACAGTCCTTAAAATGCTTGATCCATCTAAAAATTGTTGTTTTATGTGGGGTAGCATTTCTATAAAGAAGCTCTGGTAGTGTAGTGGAATACAAGCTGGGCTGCTAACCTCAAGTTCAGCAGTTGGAATCTGCCTGTTGGTCCATGGAGAAAGGTGAAGCTTTCTGCTCCTGTGAAGATTTACAGCCTTGGAAACCCTATACGGGGTCACTAGGAGTCTGAACCAACTCCACGGCACACCACCATCGGCATTTCTGTAAACTTGTTGCAGAACTCCAATGATTTAGGAAGACATCCACTTGAGTTTTGTTAAAAATTTGATATTAGCCCTGACTTCAAAATCACATTTTTGTTATAGCATCAAAAGTATCTTTTTGTTTTAAGGCCCTGTAATGAGATGCCCTAAGTCTGTTACTAAGAGAACTTGTCTGTTGCCATACACTGATCACAGAGACATGTTTAAACACATTTTATTTGTAATAAATCCAATATGAACTGGAGCCCTAGTAGCAATACTTTTTGACTTACCTTTGTATACAGCCCCACATATGGGTTATTCTGTAAACTCCTGTAACCCAGAGCTTTGGAAATGGTTGTGGCTCTAAATTTACTTATGTAACTTGCTTGAGGCTTTTGGATTTTTATTAAACTACATGAGTCTCTGAGGTCATTGTTTTCTTGCCTTTAAAATGGCGACAGACTCTACCTGGCTGTAGTCCTCATAAGGATTTAAAAAGAGAAAAGTACACAGAGCCCTTAGTACAGTACTTTTGGGTTAAGTGTTCAGTAAATGGCAGCTGTACTGGGGCAAGATACACCAATCTAGCACATCTAATTTACAAAAATATCAATGCATTTTATTTATCAGACCATATATTTGAAAAGGGAGTGTAGTGACTCCACAGGATAAGCACTGGACTGCTAACCACAAGGCCCACGGTTTGAGCCGCCAGCCACTCAGTGGGAGAAAGATGAGTATTTCCGCTTCTTTGAAGAATTGTTGTTGTTGTTGTTAAGTGCTGTCGAGTCGGTTCCGACCCATAGCGACCCTGAACAGGATTTCCAAGGCTGTAAATCTTTACGGGAGCAGAATGCCTCATCTTTCTCCCGCAGAGCAGCTGGTAGTTTCGAACTGCTGACCTTGCGGTTCGCAGTCTGATTCGTAACCACTACGCTAAACCCTATACAGGGTCACTGTGAGTTGGAACTGGCTTGATGGTACTTAACAATATTTGAAAATGAAATGAAACACTTCCAGGTATAGTTTTGTAATGTAAATAAGCAATTTAAAAGTGATGTAGCTTTGAAAAGGCTTTGTTGCTGTTGAGTCCGTTTCAACTCATAGTTTCCAAGGAGCAGCTGATGGGTTTGAACCACTGACCTTGCAGTTAGCACTTCAGTGCTTATCCTACAGTGCCACACCAGGACTCCTTAAAAAGGCTTAAGATCCACCTTTAAGAAAATATATACAATATGGTTAAGCCTTTGGAACTCTTGATATTTATTTGTTAATAGTGTTAGTTTATTCAGCATTTGCTGAGTACTTTTATTACCAAAATGATGCTGTATGTCTGTCTTTCTGAATGGGCTCTTGGAGGGGTTTACTGCATAGGCTGTCTAAGCAACACAACAGCACTTCTATCCAGACCCTTCTATTTAGACTAGCGTGGGGCTGACACATTTTCAACTTCAACTTTCTGGCACTGTTCCTTACTTTGGAAGAAAACAAAGCAATGTACAAAAAAGGGATGTGTTGGACTTACGGTTTGGGGGCAGGGAAAGCAGAGACAGACAGTGAAAACTCCTTTGCCAAAACCCCTCAAAAAGTAGAGAAAGAGCAGTCCAGCAGAAAAACTGCGGACCTTTGGATCTTGTTTAAGATTCCAGGCGCCACTGAGAAGAAATCTGCAGGTGGAAGCAAAATATGGTGATTTCTGAATCAGCCCAGCTGATGCGGCCAGCAGCCAGAAGTCCTCAGGCTGGAGGGTGGGGCCACAGCTAAGCGGAGGCAGCGACCCAGATCTAGAAGCCTCAGAGCAGCACTCCTGAAGGGAGAGGTGTGACCAATTTTTAATCTTTCACTTTTCATTTTTCCCGTATCTCTCCTCTTCACCCCAATCGTGCTCTCACTGCATAGCGCAGATGCCTTCAGGTGGGTGGGAGCACACCCCCAAAAGGGTCCAGCATTGCATACACAATTTTCCAATGGCACAGAGAGGAAACCGCAGGCTGCTTCTTATAACACTTTGATCCTGGGAAACCGCCCCATAGTTGACCTAGACGGGACTCTTTGCACAGCAAAGGCCAGTGAACAGTGTCAATCACAATTTTAGTTTTGTTTTTGATTGGTGGTTTCTGTCTCTGCTTTTATATTACTACAGTCTTTGGTCCTTTTGGCCTCACTCTTCTCCCAGGGGTGGGAGCTTTCTCCCCCTACCTTAGCCAAGAAGAGACAGCAACTGTGCTCATATAGCCAAGCTACAAGCATACCCTGTAGTACCCCACCATCTGGACAAGAGCTAGACATTACACATGAAAAGGGAAGCCTATCTCCAGATCATATCCACCAGGAGATGCTCAGCAAGCTTAACAACAAAGCAACATACAGCCATTTTAAGCATTAAAAACTCACATAACTGTTGAAAATGTCCAAGAAAACACAATTAAAGATATCAACACATGTCCAAAACCAGAAAAAAGTAACTGAGACAAA
>NW_006408587.1:9464795-9506520 GCF_000296735.1 Chrysochloris asiatica
AATAGCCACCCAAAGGATGAAATATCTAGGAATAGATGCAACCAGAGAAGCAAAAGACCTGTACAAAGAATACTACAGAACACTACTACAAGAAACCAAAAGGGACCTACAAAAATGGAAGAATGTACCATGCTCCTGGATAAGAAGACTTAACATTGTGAAAATGTCAATACTGCTCAAAGCAATTTACACATATAATGCAATCCCCATCCAGATTCCAATGACATTCTTCAAAGAGATGGAAAAAACAATTACAAAGGAAAGGAAAGAGACCCAGTATAAACAAAGCACTGCTTAAGAAGAATAAAAGGGTGGGAAGCCTCTTATTTCCTGATTTCAAAATTTACTACACAGCTACAGTGGTCAAAATAGCTTGGTACTGGTACAATGAAAGATATATTGATAAATGGAACAGAATCAAGAATCCAGAAATTAACCCATCCACATACAGCCAACTAATTTTTGACAAAGTACCTAAGTATATTGCATGGGGAGGAGACGGTGTCTTCAACAGATGGTGCTGGCAGAATTGGAAAGTATTATGCAAAAGATTGAAATAAGACCTTTACCTCACACCTGCCTTATACAAAAATCAACTCAGCATGGATTAAAGACCTAAATGTGAATCCCAGAATTACAAAGGTCATCAATGAAAAAATAGGGGAAAATGTGAGAGCTCTAATACAGGGCATACACAGAGTACCAGACATTTTGAAATACAAACAAAAATAGACAAAATAGATGAATGGGACATACTAAAATTAAAAACTTGTGTGCATCAAAAGACTTCATCAAAATAGCAAAATGGGAGCCCACAGAATGGGAAAAAAATCTTTTGCAATGACACATCAGATAAGATGCTTGTTCCAAAATATATAGGAACCTATAATACCTTTACAAGAAGAGGACAAATAACCCAGTTAAAACATGGGCATAGGACATGAATAGACACTTCACCAAGGAGGAGATCCAACAAACACTTCACCAAGGAGGAGGCAGCCAACAAACATATGATAAAATGTTCACAATCATTAGGCCATTAGAGAGATGCAAATAAAAACAACAATGAGATATCATCTCATACCAGCAATAATAGCGAAGCTTAAAAAAAGTAGAGGACAATAAATGTTGCCAAGGATGTGGAGAGACTGGGACCCTACTACATTGCTGGGGGTATTGCAAAATGGTCCAACCACTATGGAAAACAATATGGCGCTTCCTCAGAAGGTTGGAAATAGAGATACCTTGATTGGTAAGTACCGTGGAGTTGGTTCCGACTCATAGTGACCCTGCACAGGGTTTTTACAGGAGCAGAACATCTCATTTTTCTCCCGTGGAACTGCTGGTTGTTTCAAACTGCTGACCTTGAGGTTGGCAGCCAGACTTGTAACCACTATGCTACTGGAGCTCCTAGAGATACCTTATGATCCAGCAATTCCTCTACTTGGTATTTATTCACAAGAAATATGAGCCATAATGTGAGTAGATATATGCACACCAATGTTCATAGCAGCACTATTTACAATAGCAAAAAGATGGAGACAGCCTAAGTGCCCATCTATGGAAGATTGGATAAACAAACTTTGGTACATACACACAATGGAATACTACGCTACCCTGAATAAGAATGAGGAAGCAGCAAGCCACCATATAACATGGATGAACCTTCAGGACATTATGCTGAGTGAAATCAGCCAGTCACAAAAGGAGAAATACAACATAGAGCCATTATTGTAAAAGATTAAGAAAAAGCACCCACACTGAAAGGGGGAAAAATTATCTTTCTATTATTATTATTATTATTATTTTTGTTGTTGTTGGTTAATGGGGTGTAGGGGGTGTGGTGAGGGGGAGGGAGAGGAAGGTGGAGCACAGGGTAGGGAATAGGCACAGCATAGTTTGGTGCTGGGGAGGGGCAATACACTAGAAGGGGAAGGGGAAAGGAAAAATAAGGTGGCTGGGAGAATAGCTAGACAGGTTTACATGGGTTAAATGGGACAGAGAGAAATAACAACCTGAGCACAAACGTGGAACAACAGGGCTCGTGGATACAAAGATTGAGGCATGGTTTGAATGAGTAAAAGTGGAGAAATGATGTTAAGAAGCTTGGCTATTTGTTGAATCTTGATTTCCCTTGCCTACTCTTATAAAATAGACACCTGAAGGGGAGGGAGAGGAATAGCCAGATACATCACCAGAGAAAGCTTGTAAGTCCATCTTCAGCCTATAACTGTTTGGAATAACTAAAATGGGGCTAGAAACTGCCCAGTGAAGGAGGCCCCCTGCAGAGCCTTTGCACTGCACAAGAGTATAGTTGGAATCCTGATCCCCATCCAGAATCACATAGGACATTCCCATATGAAAGGACAAGCAGACCAGTCTGGAGCAGCTAGAAGAACAGAAGATACTTCTTGAAAGAAAGACCAGCAGAAAAACAACAACAACAACAGCAGTCCAATTGACTCCTACAATAACAAGCAAGTTGTTCCCCAGGAAGCCATCAAGGCAAGTGGTCAGGTCCCCTCAAGGCAAACCCCCTTCCAAGATGGAAACTCAAATGGAATACACTAGCAGGCATATGGTCCTGCTGCTGACCATGTTGGTCACCAATAAGGGAAAGAGGGGGAAAAACAGCAATAAAGTTGTGAACTAAGTCCGACCACATTCAATAGACTCCTGTTAACCTGGATTGAGACCTGGTTAACCAGCAGTATGATGAGACCTGGGACTGCTAGACCCAGGGGCAGGGACATGGCCCCAGAGGACTAGAATGGAGTTGATATAAAGAGGGGGGGATGCACAAGAACACCCACACTTGCAGATAGTACCCATTTGACTTGGCATCAATGGCTGGATGATCAGAACACGACTAGAGGAAGAAAAGAGGAAAAAGGAGTAACCCACTATAAGTGGATGATCTTGACCTATGCTTGTGGATGCAGTATAACAAAGGAACGGACAAATCTCTACAGTAAGGATCATTCCCACCCCTTGTTACACAGGATCAACAGGGACGGGGGAACTTAGACATTGGCTGCCCAAAATGGGGGGACTACAAAGGCCAGAAGTGACTGGTTTACAAGCTTTCAACAGGGAACCTAGCTTCAGAGGATACAGGGAAAGGTAGAACCTCCACTGAATTGTTTTCAACCTGTCTGGATGGGGTTGATAAAAGATGAGGGGGTAGGACTCCTGCGGTTCAACAGGGAATGATTGCTATCAGTTCTGACAGTAAGTGTTGGAAAGGTAAATGTAAATGTTTGGTAACAAAAGGAGGGGAGTAGCTGATTTTGCAGTCCAGGAACAGAGATCCCTGGAACCCTCAAGGGAGGCAGAGACACTAGGGATAAAGGCAGAAGCAATGACGTGGACAGAAGGAGCGGCTGGGGACTCTGGACTCAGGGAGGGAGAGGGGATGTGTGCTGGTGGCCGGGGGCCAGGGGAGGGGGGGTAGGGGTGTACCCTTTGGGTGTTTGATGATGCTTGCATGGGATTGTGATCATTGCAATGAAACAAAGTACATAGGATGAATGTAAAGATAATTTTCACCCCATGTAAACTAACACATAATTCACAATAAAAACTTTTTAAAAATTACATGCTTTATAATAAGCATTGATTACAAAAAATAAAAGGGATGTGTGCTGTCAAATGAAGGAAAGGAGTCTTTGTAACTGCCTCTCACACCCCACCAGGCACATACATCTCCCGGACCAATAATAAAGAATGCTGTGGTAACTTTAATTTTCCATGCCTAATAGGAGACTAACATTTCATAAGTAATAAAACTTACAAACAACCCTAAATTTTATTCAAACCAAGTGCATTAACTTCCTCCCTCTTTCAAGGGAGTCTAACAAGAAGAAAATAAAACAATAATCCTCTCTTTCTCCTTCCTGCCAGTCTTTGGTGGGTGTGCTGGGGGCAGCAGGATGCATTCCGTCTGGATTAGGGCATCCTGAGTAGGGAGGACTGTGGAAACTGTGGCATCTGTTCTGAATTATGTCAGACAAAAGGGACCTCTGATGAAGTGTTTGAAGGGGTGTCACACAGCACAAGCTGTTCCAGAAGGCGGAGGAAGGAGGACTGTGGAAGATGCAAAGCAGCAGATTCTGCTCCCTAACCTTTGCATAGGGCCTAGACAGGATGGCAACATGCTGCCAGCTAACAGGTCTTCTGAACTCGTTACTGTGGTTTAAGTGCCATCAAATCGGTTCCGACTCATAGCGACCCTGTGTAGGGTTTCTGAGGAGCAAATGGTGAGTTTGAACTGCTGACCTTATTACGGTTAGAAGGTAGGCGTTACCAGGTTCATTTTTATTAATAATTAACAGTTAATTGTACCTGGAAGTTAGGCATTCAAAGCAAACATGGCACTTTTCCAGGGAGAGGATGATAGATTCTTCTACATCCCAGACTGGGATTTAAGTCTTTCCAAAGACTTTTTCTCCTGACTTGTGTGTTTCCTGAAAGATCCTCCTTTTGCAAAATTACAATAAAGGGATGGTTCTCTTTCCTACACTTTGAGATTCTTTAACACTGAAATAAAAAATGATTTTGAATATAATTTAAAATCCTTCAAGTAAAGCAGGGTAGTTTCAGGACCATCATTATTTCCCCATATCAGTCATCAACTTTGTGTTGTTGCTACTCTAGGTCTCCTCCACACTAACAGTAAGGAACCCTGGTGGCCTAGGGGGTTACAAGCTGGGCTGCTAACAACAAGGTCAGCAGTTCAAATCTATCAGCTGCTCTGTGGGAGAAAGATGAGATTTTCTTCTCCCATAAAGATTCATAGCCTCGGAAAACCCTACTCAGGACTGGTATGAGTTGGAACACAACCATGCCCACATTAACATTAAGGTTCTTCCGCCTGTCTTTTTCTCTCGTGGCTTTTCAATCTCTTGTCAGCTGGCTCTATTTTGATTATTATGGTCACTGCCAAGATTTGTTCAGTCAGAATCTACCAACATCTCAGCATTTCTGGGATTATTCAGAGTAGATGAGTACAGCAGAACAGCATATGCGCAGTGGGGATTGTCCCCAAAATTGTTGTCCTTCTAAATCAAAGAGTAACTTTAGACTTTGAGAGTAATGGCCTGTTGACTCATAAGCAAAGAGTCCCTTAGGTAACAACTCAATAAGGAAATCACACTTGGGTACAAGTGGCTGAGAGAGCTTCTCCTGATTTGGAGACAGGCCAATCAGGCACAAGCTTCTTATCTGTGCAAATGGGAGCGGCCTGGCTTTGGGGATCACATCAGGGTGGTGGTCCATGTCCAGTGAAGAGTAAATATTGACAGGACTGGAATCCTCTCATAACAGTAAGGTGGTAGATAGCTGGTTAATGACTGTCAGACTCCATACGTGAAAGTGCTCAAAATCTTTACAAAGAGTTTGGGACAGAAAACTTGTAAGCTAAGAAAAGTGCTCTTATTTAATTAATCTGTTTCCAGGGTAATCCCCACAGAACAGCATGAGCTAATGGTACTTACCACTGTTACAATATGAAGGCTTTCTCATTTTTTATTTTTGTTCATTTCTTTGTTTTTTAACTGGCTCACTGGTATCAAGAGAAGGATAGAGAAGGAAAAAGCAGCTAATATTTATTAAGGATCTGCTATGTGTTGAGCAGCATCCCTACGTGTGATAAAGGTTAATGTGATTGATTGCCAACTGAAAGGGTTGAGGCTTGAATCTGTTCGACGTGCCTTGGAAGAAAGGCCTGGCAATCCGCTTCCTGAAAACCCTTATAGGACTCAGTTCTACTCTGACCCACATGGAGTCAACATGAGTCAGAACTTAGTGCCAACTGGTATTTTTTTGGTTATGTATTAAGTACTGGGATCAATACATTTTTTTCATTTAAACCTCACCTTTAGCTTATAGAACAGATAATATTATCTCCTTTTGCCAAGTAAGGAAAAAGAAGCTAGGTGATAAAGCTAGCAAGTGGGGTGGGCAATATTTCAAGTCCATCAGATTTCAAATTCCATGTTCTTTCCATCAGACTAATTGTATTAATAGTACAGCTGATGACCAAGCAGGAGGAATTCTGCTTATTCGTGGTTCATGGGAGAAGGTTTTGATTTTGTAGCGTCACTAAAAGTTGAGTAGCAAACCCTGGCTGAAAAAGTAAGATATGGAAATTTAAATCTATTACCCCTTAGTATTTTAAAATGGTGCAAAATTATGCACAAAACCAGCTAAATAATGAATTCAAATATTTCATGCATCAGGCTCAGAATCAGAACCAGTGTTCAGCTTCCGGCCCCAACTGGAATTTTCCTGGAGTCTGTGCCTTGAGGAATGCTAGGACCTTACTGAGACAGTAAGAGGAGGCAGTACCAAAGCACAGGTCTGAAACTAAAGGCACAGAAATTCAGCTCTGTCAAATAGCATTTAAAAAGATCCTTGTTGTTACAGCACACGGGCCAAATCTTATTACCATGAATGCCTAGAGACTTTCCAAATGGACTAGGATCTTTTGTGTTGAACGTGCATAAAATGCCCAACTAATATATACAATCTTAATCAAGAATTTTGACTCAGTTAAATATTATCACTGTCAGATAAATAAGCAACAGCCCTTTGTCACTGAATCCATTCCAACTCATAGCAACCCTATAGAACAGAGTAGAACTGCCCCAAAGGGTTGCCAAGACTGTAAATCTTTAGAGACACAGATTGCCAAATCTTTCTCCCATGGAGCGGCTGGTGAGTTTGAACCACTAGCCACAACATTTTGGTAAATAGTCGAGCAGATAGAAGGTTCTAGCCTTCGGTACTGTAGGATAAGAATTGAACTGATAAATGCAAAGTCAACGTTCAAACCTACCAGCTTCTCCTAGGAAACCCTATATAGAGCCACTATGAGTCAGAACTGACTCAATGGCATATAACAACAATGATAATTTGTGCATTGATTTTCCAGTGGATATGATGTGAAAGGAGAAAATTTTAAATTTAAACTTTTCACTGGCTACCCACCACTTATAGAATGAAATCTAACCTTCTTGGCAGGCAAGTGAAGCTGGATTTACCAGACTCCTTAGCTTTATCTCCAATCCCTTCCACCTTCACATTTTACAACAGCAAATTCATTAGAAGTTAATGCCCCTCCAGGGCACATACCACACATTCACACCTCCCTGTTTTAGCACCAGGGTTGTCTTCTTTCATAATACTTATTTAATCTGTATGCTGAGCAAATAGTCTGATAAACTGGATTATATGAAGACAAACATACCATCAGGATTGGAGGAAGATTCATTAAAAACCTGTGATATGTACAGGATACAACTTTGCTTGCTGAAAGCAAAGAGGACTTAAAATAATTACTGATGAAGATCAAAGAAAGCAGCCTTCAGTATGGGTTGTACCTTAATGTAAAGAAAACAAAAATCCTCACCAATGGACCAATAAATGGCATCATGATAAATGGAGAAAAGACTGAAGTTGTCAAAGCCTTCACTTTGCTTAGATCCACTATCAACACTCATGTAAAAAGCAGTCAAGAAATGAAAAGACATATTGAAGTAGGCAACTCTGCTGCACAAGACCTCTTTTAAGTGTTCAAGAGCAAAGATGTCAGTTTGAGGACTAAGGTGGTTTGACCTAAAGCATCCTATTTCAATAGCTTCATATGCATGTGAGACTTGGATAATGCATAAGGAGGATCATAGAAGAATTGATGCCTTTGAGTTATCGTGCTGGAGAATATAAAATAACAAACAAATCTCTGTTGGATGAAGTGCAGCCACAATGCTTCTTAGAAGTCAGGATGATGAGATTTTGTTTCTCATACTCTAAACATATTATCAAGAGGGACCAGTCAGTTCCTAGGTAAAGTGAAGGGTCAGTGAGAAAGAAGACCTCCAATAAGATGGATGCACACAGTGGCAGCAGTAATGAACTCAAGTTTTAACAACTGTGAGGATAGCACAGTACTGGGCATTGTTTCGTTCTGTTGTGCATAAGGTTGCTATGAGTTGGAACCAACTCAACAGTACCTAATGACAACAACAATGGGCAAAATATTGAATGATGAAGGAAGCATCAAAGAAGATGGGAGGAATTCGTCGAGTCACTGTTCCAAAAAGAAATGGTTGATGTCTAACCATTTCATGAGCTAGCATATGATCAAGAGCCAAGGGTACTGAAGGAAGGAGCCAAGGTGCACTGAAGGCACTGGCAAAGAACAAGGCTCCAGGAATTAATGGAATACAAACAGAAATCTTTGAGCAAACTGATGCAGCATTGGATGCACTCCCGCCTTTATGGCAAGAAATTTGGAATAAGCTGGTCAGGTAACTTATTAGAAGAGATTCATATTTGTGTTTATTCCAAAGAGAGGTGACACAACAGAATGTGGAAATCATTGGACAATATCATTAATATCACATGCAAGTAAAATGTTGCTAAAGAGAATTTAAAAATGGCTTCAAAAGTACATTGACAGGGAATTGCCTGCGGTTCGAGTCAGATGAAGATAAGAATGTAGAATGAAGGTTATCATTGTTGATGAATCTTGGCTGAAAGCAAAGAATATCAGAAAGATGCTTACCTGTGATTTATTGACTGCACACATGCTTTAGACTGTATGGATCATACACACTATAGATAACATTTTGAAGAACGTGAATTTCAGAACACATAATTGTGCTCATGAGGAACTTGTACATAAAGTAAGAAGCAATCATTCGGACAGAACATGGGGGACAATGGCTTAGAGTCAGGCAAGGTATGCGCCAAGGTTGCATTCTTTCATGATACTTATTCAATCTGTATGCTGAGAAAATAATCCAAAAAAACTGGATTATATGAAGAAGAACATGGCATCTGAATTGGAGACTCATTAACAACATGTGATTTGCAAATGATATAACCTTGCTTGCTGAAAATGAAGAGGACTTAAAATACTTACTGATAAAGATCAAAGACCAAAGCCTTCAGTATGGGTTGCACCTCAATGTAACGAAAACAAAAATCCTCACCAATGGACCAATAAATGGCATGATGATAAATGGAGAAAAGACTGACATTATCAAAGACTTCATTTTGCTTAGATCCACTTTCAACACACTTGGAACCAGCAAAAAAGAAATCAAACAGCGTATTGCATTAGGCAAATCTGCTGGACAAGACTTCTTTAAAGTGTTTAACAACAAAGATGTTGGTTTGAGATAAGGTGCACCTGATCCAAGCCATGGTACTTTCAATAGATTGGTGAGAGTTGGACAGTGAATAAGGAAGACCATAGATGAACTGATTCATTTAAATTATGGTGCTGGAGAAGAACATTAAAAGTACCATGGACTGTTAGAAGAACAAACAAATCTGTGTTGGAAGAGTACATATTATCAGGAGGGACCAGTCCCTGGAAAAGGATATCATGCTAGGTAAATTGGAGGGTCAATAAGAAGAAGACCACTTACAAGACTGATTGGCACAGTGGCAGCAGCAATGGGCTCAAGTTTTAACAACAATTAATTATGAGGATGGCACACACAGGACTGGACAGTGTTTCCTTCTGCTGTGCATAAGATTGCTGTGAGTCAGAATTGACTTGACAGCACCTAACAGGAAAAACATCAACGGGTAAAATATTGAATGATACATGGAACATCAAAAGAAGATGGAAGGAATACACAGAGTCACTGTTCAACAAAGAAATGGTTGATATTCAACCATTTTAAGAGGTAGCATATGATCAAGAGCTAATGGCACTGAAGGAAGAAGTTCAAGGTACACTGAAGGCATTGGCAACGAACAAGTCTCCAGGAATTGATGGAATACAAATGGAAGTCTTTCAACAAATTGATGTCACTTTGAGAACTATGGTGCACCTGACCTAAGCCACACGTGCATGTGAAAGTCAGACAGTGAATAAGGAAGTTCGGAGAGTTGATGCATTTGAGTTATGGTGTTGGAGAAGAATATTAAAAATACCATGAACTACCACAAGAACAAACAAATCTGTGTTGAAAGAAGCACAGCTCCTTAGAAGCCATGATGGCGAGATTTTATCTCTCATATATATTATCAAGAGGGACCAGTTCCTGGAGAAGGACATCATGCTTGGTAAAGTGGAGGGTCAGCAAAAAAGAGGGAGTCCCCCAATAAGATGAATTGGCACAGTGGCAGCAGCAATGGGTCCAAGCTTAACAATGATTGTGAGGATGTTGCAAGACTGAGCAGTGTTTTGTTCTGTTGTTCATAGGGTCGCTGTGAGCCAGAACTGACTGGAAGGGACCTAATATTTTAGCATTCATGGTTCTCTCTCTGGGAATTTCTCTCCCTATTCCATGTGACAAATTGGTGTCTGTGTAGGATGTGAAAGAGAATAAAAATCTTCCTGGACCTCTCCTTATTCTCTTACTGCATCCACCTCCTAATAGAATAAACATTTCCGTCTCTCCTCATTGCTTCTGCGCATTACACACAGTTCCATCACTGTACTGACCACACCTACTTCCTTCCTTCATGGAGTTCCAAGAGAGGCGGGCTGGCTGAGAGTAAAGTGCTCAGTGAAGGAAAGGAACCTGATGCTCTAACATCCCACACAGCCTTCTTTTGTCGTTATCTTTTGTCTTCAATGAGAAATAAACGCCGGGGTCTCATTATTTCCCTAAAATTACCATGAATAACGAGTTCGCTAGTTGAAGGGTGCAGTTAATCCTTTCAGAGGAAACCCAAAAGTTGGTAATGTTTAAAAAATGAGCAGGAACAAGGGACATTTGTTCTAAAAAACAGGTCATTGAAGGACAATATCCTACAATATTCACTTAATTGGATGTTGTTGTTAAGTGCTGTCGAGTCGGTTCCACCCCATAGCGACCGTGTATAGGGTTTCCAAGGAGTAGCTGGTGAGCTTGAACTGCCAACCTTGCAGTTCAAACTGCTTTGCAGTCTGGTACATTAACCCACAGCGCCACACCAGGACTCCATTTAATCAGATAGGTAATGAAAAGAGGATACATATCTGAAAGCTGGTATCTCTCGTATATTTTGAGGATATCCATTGTTGTTTTTAAAATTTAAGTAAGATGCAGTACCCTCAGCATTTTAGGGTCCGTAAGAAACCCTATACAGGGTAGTTATGTATGAGAGTTATAAACTCTCAGCTTAGCTCAGCTCAGTAGTTTTAAGAGCAGAGATTTTGATCATTGTTATTCTCAACCAGCAGGTGTCGCCAGAGACAAGCATGTTTGCTGTTTCCTTTCCGCACTGATTTTGTAAATCAAGGTTATGGGCTTACTACAAGTCAGTCAGTCAGTAAGCTCAAGTGCTAAATGAAAGATTGAAGCTTCAAGTCCACTCAGAAGCACCTCAGAACAATGGGCCGGCCATTACTTCCCCTAAATTAATCATTTAAAACTTATGGAACGCAATTCTTCTCTGACCCTCAAGGGATCGCCATGAGACAGAATCAAGGAGACATCGTGTTCTACTTGGAAGGAGCCCTGGTGGCGTAGTGGTTATGTGTTGGGTTGCTAACCACAACGTCAGCAGTTCGAACCCCACCAGTCACTCAGAGGAAGAAAGATGAGGCTGGCTCCTCATCATTTCCAACGCTGGAAATCTTAGGGAGCAGGTCTACTCTGTTCTATAAACTCACTGAATCAGGATTGACTGGATGCCAGTGGGTTTTGTTGTGCTTTACCTGGAACTGTCTCCTCCGAAGGTCCTGTCCTGAGGAAGATTCAGCCAGGGCAGCCAATACACACACCCATAATTCTCAAAGTTTATTATATAGGAAAAATCACCTGGCGGTGTGGTAGTGATTAACGTGCATATTCTCAAACCCCAGCTGCAGAAGATTTAAATTCAGTATATCTGGAGTGCGGCCCAAGGAGTTTGATGTTTAAACTTGTCTGTTTCTGTTATGCAAGCAAATGCATGTATGCTCACACACACATTCTGCTTCACACACAGACTGTGATTCAGCCCCTAAATACACTGATTTGCACCTTATGAAGACTTTGTTGCTATTGTTAAGTGCTGTCAAGTTGCTCTGACTCATTGCTACCCTTTATAGGGTGTTCAAGGAGCAGCTGGTGGGTTTGAACTGCCGACCTTGAGGTTAGCAGTCCAGTGCTTATCCTACAGTGTCATACCAGGATTCCTATAAAGAGTACGTATTATCAAATCATAACCAGTAAAAGCCAGTTGTCTACTTAATTCTGATTCATAGCGACCTCCTATGTCAGACTTGAAAATATCAAGTGATTAATCATAGAATACTGGAGTCCTGGTGTGGCGCTGTAGGATAAGCACTGGGCCAGGTCAGTTTGAACCTCAAGCTCCGCAGTTCAAACTCATCCGCCACTCCTCGAAAACCCTTTACAGGGTCGCCATGAGCCGGAACTGACTCAAGGGCACTTAAGGACAACAATAAAAACAATCATAGAATCCAGTCAAGATTCAACCTTTTCTCTTGTGGGTCTACTCCACCAAAGAACTTGTTTCCATCATGATAGCAAAAAAAAGTCCCCTCTCCCTTCAATGGAACATTCACACATTTACAGGAATTCTGCCAATATCTTGATAGTACAGGGTCGCTCTGAGTCAGAATTGACTCCACGGCATATAACCACCACTATGTTTTAGGGAAACCCTGTACAGGGTCGCTATGGGTCGGAACCGACTCGACGGCACTTAACAACAACAAAAATGTTTTAGTATATAGGGAAAAAAAACAAAACAACAACCCACTTTACAATAATAGAGTTGGAATGAATCTCATCTACTACGACTTTACAACAGACAAAATTCTATCCATTAGAATCTGAAAAACAAAATGTTGCTAACTTTTACTGCCATGTTAAGAACGTAAATTCAAGATAAATAAAAATCCCAGTAAAAAAGTAGAATAAATTATATTGCTACAAATAAAACACAAACTCAAATTCCAATAGAAACTTAAAATTGTCATCATATGATTATCTAAGGGGGTGAAGAAGTGCATTCTTAGGAACCGGTATGGAAATAGTGCTTCCCAGTGGACTACAACTAAGAATCACTATTTGCCCAGTGATAAAAATTCATTATACTATAAATTTACTTTTTAAAAAGTCAACAACACTCTGACCACTGGAAAAAAATCTGTGTACTAGGATGAACTTTAAGGGTCATTGAATCCAACCCTTCTATTTGGGGTCAATATTGCTTCACTACTACATCCCAGCCTCTGCATACGTTCCTCAGGTCGGGCTCACTTTCTCACCGGGAAATCATTCCATCCTGGGACTGCTCCTTCTTTAGAAAGTTCTTCTTCACATCCTGTCTAATAAACAGGAAAGGCCAGTGGCTCCACAAGAAAGCCTTTTCCTAGCAGAAAGCCAGGGATAGGATTATCTTACCATCTGACCGTATTTCACTGAAACAAGAACTGTATTACTTTTTCTTTTGTCACAAGAAGCCCAGAAGTCAGGAAAGTCTAGGTTTGGAGACCGTATAACGATTTTCTCCAGGAACCAGACTTCTCCTTCTTACTGTTCTGCCATCTCTCATGTGTGTTTTTTGTTCATGCTCATAAAATTATTGAATTTCAGACAGGCCAAAGGGGAAAATCAGGAGTATGGGACCACCTATGAATATGAGGAAAATAAACCTTTTCTGGAAAGCCCTAGACTTCAGCTTATGGCTCATCTGGGTTATATTCATGAGGAAGACAGAAGAATAAACAATGAGTTGGGAAATGAGTAGCCACTGCCTGAGAGTAATAACATATATGAACTGACTGATGAAAAGATATGTCTTTCTAACCATAACCTTTCTTATATAATTATTGAAGTCCTGGTGTGGCACTGTGAGTTAATGCGCTGGACTGCAAAGTTGGTTTGATCTGTAAAGTCGGCAGTTCTAGCTCACTAGCATCTCCTTGAAAATCCTATTCAGGGTCATTATGGGTCGGAACCGACTCGATGGCACTTAACAACAGCAACATACCATTATTGGAGTCTTGGGGTGGTGCTGTAGGATAAGCACTCCACCACAAGATCAGTTTGAAGCGCAAGGTTGGTGGTTCAAACTCACCAGTTATTCCTTAGAAACCCTATACAGAGTTGCTATGGGTCGGGACTGACTTGACGGCACCTAACAACAATTTATCATGTTTTTTTCATACCATACCCTCAGAGCTCTATGGATTACTAGTGACTTTTGCAGTTAGCAGTTCAAATCTACCAGTCACTCTGCAGGAGAAAGATGAGGCTTTCTGCTCCCGTAAAAATTTAAAACCTCAGAAATCCTATACAGGGTTGTCATGAGTGGGAACTGACTTCATGGCATATATCACTGCCACCACCACCCTTCAAGGATCTCTGGTAGTGCAGTGGTTACGAATTGGGCTGCTAACCTCAAGGTCGGCAGTTCGAAACTACCAGCTGTTCTGCGGGAGAAAGATGAGGCTTTCTTCTCCCGTGAAGATATACAGCCTCAGAAACCCTGTGCAGGGTCGCTATGAGTCGGAACCTACTCCATGGTACTTAACACCACCACCACCCTTCAGATAATTTGATACAGTGATCATTGTGTTTCCTTTCCCCCATCCCATCATGCCTCGTTTCCAAGTAAGAGAACACCAACCTTTCCATACGTTGTTGTTAAGTTCCATTGAATCAACTCTGATCCACAGAGACCCTGTATAGGGTTTCCAAGTAGCAGCTGGTGAGCTTGAACCACCAACCTTGCAGTTCAACTGGCTTTGCAGTCTGGCGCATTAGTCCACAGCACCACACCAGGACTCCATAAGTAGATGTCTCTAAAAACAGTCCCACTATTTGCAGGTCAGCCTATAAAAAGTAGGAGTCATCTCTTTCCTCCTATCTCAAACACCTGTCAATTTAGAGTGTCTCAACTCAGAAGCCCTGCTGTAATGTAAGAGGACTGACCTGCAACACTTTCTACTACAAAAGATGAGCAGAAATCTGAGGGACCTGCCTCCTATCTCAAACACCTGTCAATTTAGAGTGTCTCAACTCAGAAGCCCTGCTGTAATGTAAGAGGACTGACCTGCAACACTTTCTACTACAAAAGATGAGCAGAAATCTGAGGGACCTGCTACCTACTACCATCAAGAAAGAAGAACGGGGAGTGGAGGGCTTTCTTTAACCTGGGGTCCCTGCACTGTGAAGCTCCTAGATCCAAGGAAAGACTGATGCCAGGACATATATGATCTCCAAGGACTGCTGGGCCTATGGATACTGAAAGAAAACAAGGACATTTCTTCAGAGCTGGTGCTCTCTAGCCTCCTAAACTGTAAGAGAATACAAGTCTGTTAGATCCATCCACTTGTGATACTTCGGTTATAGCGGCATTAGATAACTAAGTCAACCCCAAATTCAGAAGACCCTTTCCAATTCAAAAATCCTCCAATAGCCACCTCATTTGAATGTTGACAAACTGCCTAGTTTTAGCAACTTACATTTTCATGGCTTAGCTTCATGTTGACCATTGCTCCTGAGCGGATTGTCACTCAGCAGTACTCACTCATTGCTGTCAAGTTCATTCCAATTTCTAGTGACCTTACAGGGCATAGCAGAGTCCCACGGGGTTTTCTAGGCTGTCATCTTTATGGAAGCACACTGCTACTTCTTTCTCCTAAGGAACAGCTTGTGGATTCAAACTACTAAACTTTTATTTAGCAGCAGAACGCTTAACCACTGCATCACCAGGGCTCCTTGTCACAGGTCTAGTCCTCTTAAGAGAATATACTTTAGTAACGGTTAGGATTGTACTCAGCTGTAACAGAAAAACCCCAAATAACAGTTATTAATGAATTTTCAGTTGGGACAAAGGGTTAAGTGCTTAATTACTAGCTCAAAGGTTGATGGTTTGAACCCACCGGGAGTTGCCTTACAAGACAGGCCTCGTGATCTGCTTCTGAAAGCCTTGAAAATTCCATGGAACAATTCTACTCTTCACACAGAGGGGGAACATGAGTCAGAATCACCACACCACCCTGAGTGCACCTGGTCTTGTCTCATCTTGGAAGCTAAGCAGGGTCAGGTCTATTTAGTACTTGGATGGGAGACCGCCTGGAAATACCAGGTGTTGAAGGGTTTTTATATGGAGTCCTGTTGTGGCATTGACGGTTAATGCACTAGACTGTAAGGTCAGTTTGAATTGAAAGGTCAGTGGTTCAAGCTAACCAATAACCAGGGTTAGTATGAGTTGGAATTGACTGGACAACACTTAACAACATAAAACACCAGTAGGTAGTAAGCCCAGAGCTGATATGGTGTACCAGCGTTAATGATAGAGGCATTTACTTGTTAATCTTAAACAGTGGGCATGAAGAAAGTAGTTGCTAAGAAAACGAAACTGAACGCTTTGGGAAGCCTGAATAATAAAGCATTGCTCTCAAATTAGATGTGGTTGAGAATCATAAATGGAGAAAAGAAATGATAAAAAATCTGGGAGACTATACTCGATTTCTTCCCAAACACCTTTAAATTTCAGATACATTTAAAGAAATCAATACATTATTACATTTTGGGGGGCTTATTTTACATTACTGGCATGGGTAATGCAAAAAATAAAAAAGCTAACTTTAGAGAAATCAAGGAGTCAAAAAAAAAGAGAGAGAAACCAATTTCTATGCCAAAGAGAATAGATATTTACATGTTGTGGTTTTCAATCATCTTCATTTTTTAAAATGATCCTCCTCATCAGACGAAGTTTGCAATTAACTAAGCAACTACCTGTGCCTACAAAACTGATTTACGACAGCATTTACTATAACTTAATTTTTTATACATAAATTCCTGTGAAAAAGGGATCATGCTATAACTATTGCTCTGTATCCTGCTTTTTTCACTGAGTATACTGTGAACATTATTCCAAGCCATTACGTTATTTACATCATTTTTAATGCCTGCCCCATCCTTAGTGTTAAACTTCTACTTACACTTTTGCTACTTTTAAAACGGTCCTTTCTCAATCTCCTCTTTGCCAGTACTGACAGAAAGCTTGGAGTTTGGTCTTGTGTTGAGCCTAGAGTTTCTAATATTTGTTGTTAAGTGACATCGAGTTGGTTCTGCCCCATAGCAACCGTGCATAGTGTTTCCAAGGAGCAGTTGGTGGGCTTGAACTGGTGACCTGTGGTTTGAACGGACTTTGCAGTCCAGTGCATTAACCCACAGAGCCCTACAAGGACTCCTTGTTATCTAGCTAACCTCCTTCCCCCAATTTTCACCTGTTTTTAAAATTTTTATGTAAAATGTTTTATTTTGGTGTATGCTGCAGAATCTTTTTCTGGAAGATAGAGAGAGTAGACCAAACACAAACCCTTAATGTCCTGTCTCCAAGTATGAGGTTAACGGAAGAGATGTAGTTATCGGAACACCCCTTTGTTTTTCTTTGAAGGCAGTTCCATACCATCCCCTCTAGCCTGAGATACCTGTTCAAGGAGCTTATACCTACCTAGGGAGCTTTCAGACTTCTTCTGAAGTCCTAACAACTAGCTGTACTTTTTTCAGGATCCTAAATTTAACCTAGGTGTATTTTCTAAAGGTTAGCTAACCATGTTTTGAGAGAATCATGATTTTAGTAAATAAGGAACAGTATCAAATTTAAGGTATAAAGTATTTCTTACTTTCATGACTTCTGCTATAGCTAAGAATATGGTGCTCAATGAACACCATCTGAAATGGGAAACTGGCATCTTTGTAAACCTTTTTACCTAGAAGAGCTCTGTTTTATAGCTTCTGGAAACAGCTCAAATTTCATCATTCCTTACATATCAATCTGGAGTGCACAAATGCTGTGTTTCTTGAAAAAACCTTGAAAATTTCTAGGACTTCTCTATCTTCTAAACTTTGAGGTTCAATTCAGGCTACACTTTCTGTCACCAGACAGAGAGGGAAGACTTCAGGATCGCTTTTCAGGAGATGTGAGGCTTTTTGCAGGCTTTTTCATAACTAGGTCAATAGATGTTCTATGTAACTAAAATTGTCTAAAACTTCATCAGTTCCAAAATCAAACCCACTGTCAGGGTTGATTCCAACTCACAGTGACCCTGCTGGACAGTGTAGGGTTCCCAAAGCGGTAACTTTACTTTTTGAATATTTTAATGTGGTTTGGGTGAAAATTTACAAAGCAGATTCATTTCCCATTGAACAACATATACACATTTTGTTTTGTGACCTTAGTTGCAATCCCCTCAACATAATAAGGCCATAAGTCTTCAGGGAAGCAACACTGTTCCATCCTTCTGTGGAGCAGCTCCTGGGTTCGAACTCTTGACCTTTAAGCAAGCAGCCTAACACTTTAACCACGGCACTAGCAGGGTTCCTGCATTTTGATGGTGGTGGTGATGTGCCGTGGAGTTGGTTCCAACTCATAGTGACCCTGTGTAAGGTTTCTGGGTCTGTAAATCTTTATAGGAGCAGAAAGCCTCTTTTTCCTGTGGAACCACTGGTAGTTTCGAACTGCTGACCCTGAGGTTAGTAGCCCGACTCGTAACTACTACATCAGTCACTCAAAAACAAAAACAAAAAAGAATGAAAAGTTCAAATTGGCTACTATTTTTCAATATTGTAAACATCCGTAGTGTTTGATGATTTCTCACAAATATTCTGCAACTCCTTTCAGCAGGATGGCATGAACAACCAAGGTTATTATGTGTGCATTTGTCACGTTTGATAATGAAGTCAACTCTGCTGTATAGGATGCTCTCAGGTAAAATCCAGAATTACCAAAATGAATTACAAAATCATAATATAAAACCTGGAGAGGTTTGTTTGTATTGTAAAAGAAGAGTATCCCGAAGACACTTAAAACATGGTTAGTTTTAAACCACCTTGAGTTTTTCCAAACTTTATTAAGGCCCATTTAAGCTCCTACCTAAATCCCTATCCTATCATAGGTCCACAAACCCACTAACTCAGTACAGGTATAGCTTTCACATTATATGCAGGACTGTACCAGGCACAAAGCATGCTTTCCATGGTGCACTTCTCAGATGGCCATGTACCCTGCCTGCCTGATGACTGAATTCAGTTGCAGCCTTAGCATTCACCTAATGACTCAGTCTCTAGCTATATAGCCTGAGCAGGCAGTGATGCGCTTTGCACTTCAGAAAATTGGTTTTAGTATATTTATATTTCATACTCCAGACGTTAGAACCTGCTGAGAAGTGCTGGGCTAGGACACACCTGTAATCATACAGACCAAATTTGGAACAAAGATGTACACGATCACCTGCTATCAGTCACCACCCCAGGCAAGGGAG
This sequence comes from Chrysochloris asiatica, assembly GCF_000296735.1. Classification (NCBI taxonomy): domain Eukaryota; kingdom Metazoa; phylum Chordata; class Mammalia; order Afrosoricida; family Chrysochloridae; genus Chrysochloris; species Chrysochloris asiatica. Next base: position 9,484,036 of record NW_006408587.1, read on the forward strand.
AGTGTTGCAACAGAGTAGACAATCACATTCTTTCCTAGAAAATTTTATTTATTACATAAAAAATTCTATACATTTGTTAGACTAAAATACAGTTTTCATTATAATTCTGGCAACTGAGTCAGTACACAGAGAACACTTAGCATTAGATCAGCACTTTTTTTTTCTAGTTCATATTTCTGCACAAGAAAAAAACATTTCAAAGCTCCATCTCATATAGGCTCTTTGTACTCTAAAACCAGATGGGGCTCCATCCAATTCAGAGCTCTTGGAAGTTAATTCCCCAGCAAGATTTGATAACTCCAGAAAGTGAATTGTGTAACACATATATTTTAGAAGCCCTCTGAGAGCGTGATGCTCCATCTGGAAGTCTGCACTGTGTCAGTAAGGACTATGGCCATGTCTGTGGGACATGTTCAAGCACCCACATGTTTGCTTCCCCACATGGATAACAAGGAGAACCCAAAAGGATGTGAACATAAACAACTCCAAACTACTGTATTCATGGAAGGCTTGTTTGTAGTGGCTAGACAGGACCTGATATTTGGTACTATGAAATCAGATGGAAATGACAAAAAAAAGGGGAGAAGCATCAGATTTAGAAGTATGTGGCACCACAACATACTTCTTATGCTGATTCCACAGCAGGGAGCAACTGAGCCACCCCATTGTGTTTTGTTTTATCCATATCACCCCATGCACTGGGCTGGCCTGATGCTGATGTGAAGACTATGCCAGAGAAAGACCACAGCAAGTTCCTAGGCATTGATCAATCTTTAAAACTTGGCCGTCTTATTCTCTTCTAAACTCAAAGAGTTCAGCAAAGCTGTGGCAGACAGCATTTAAACATTGGACCTTCGGTCTTCAGAAGATATCCTTTTGTCTTTGGTTGTTTTCCAGAGCCCCTGTCATTTTCTTAGGTGCCTTCCATTTTTCTCATCTTTTTGCTTTTAAGTTTGTTTTTTTCTTTTCTTTTTCTACTCATTATCAGCTACTCAAATCACTGAACTTACTTAACTTGGATACAGGATCTGCCAGAATCGCATGCAGTGGTCAAGAACATTGTGAGACAGTACAGTTGAAACTTCATTAGGGAGCTCATTATAATAATAGGGTGTGGTTGACTGCCACTCAAAGCGACCTTAAGACAGAGTAGAACTACTGTTCTGTAAATCTCTATGGAAGCAGACTACTACATCTTTCTCCTACAGAGCAGCTGGTGGGTGTGAACAGTCAACCTTTGTTTAGTTGCCAAGCACTTTACCACTGCATCACTACCAGGGCTCTTTAACCTTTACATTAACCAAACCCATTGCCTCTAAGTCAATTCCCACTTACAGTGGCCCTGTTGGACAAAGTCCTGGTGTGGCACTTCAGGAGAATGCACTGGACTGCAAGGTTAGTTTGAGCAACAAGGTTCAAACCCACCAACCGCTCCTTGGAAACCCTAGACAGGGTCACTGTGCATTGGAATCGACTCCATGGCACTGAACAACAAGAGAATAGGACAAAGTAGAACTGGCCCCAAAGCTGTTAAATCTTTACGACACCAGACCGCCCCATGTTTTTCCTGTAGAGCAGCTAGCTGATGGGTCAAGGTACCAAGCTTTTGATTAGCCTGAGTCCTTAAGCCACCAGAGCTTCTTCTAGTTGATTCTGACTCATGGGCACCCCACAGGGTAGAGCAGAGCTGCTCCTTACGGTTTCCAATACTGTCAATCTTTACGGAAGTAGACAGCCTCAGCTTTCTCCTACCGAGTGGCTGGTAGGTTTGAACTGCCAACTTGTTGGTTAGCAGACCAAAAGCGTCAACAGGGCTCCTCATCCTATCTGTTGTTGTTAAGTGCTGTGGAGTCGGTTCTAACTCATAACGACCTTTTGTAGAGTTTCCAAAGAGCGGCTAGTGGGCTTGAACAGCTGATGTTGCAGTTCGCTTTTCGGTGCTTATCCTACAGCACCACACAGGAAGGAAGAAATCAGAAAACATCACCACCACCATCTAGTAGCACTAAGATAGTAGAAAAAGGTCACTTTCCCCATGTGACAATCTCTGAAAATCAAAGCTACCAAGAATATGAGAAGACAAATCATAGCTCTGCTGGAATCCAGAAGATAGGAAACATTTACTTACTTATCTAAAATCAGGAGTTCTCAGCTATCCTATTAACTTCATGTTTTTGTGAGGCATCTAATACAATTTATGAAAAAGGTCCTGACCTATCAACATGAAGAGAGCACGCATGCGTAGAACGGTCCATGGGACGCTAGCGATAGTTTCACCCAGTTCTTTGACCATTTAGTCCCAACGTCTTCTTTTTAATGGCTTACTTTTACTCACATGGAATGGCAATAATACACATTGTTCAGACAACAACTAACTCAAGCTCTATTCTTAGCTGACAGGATGGGAGAATCAGATCATACTGGAAGGAAGCCCTATCTTCCCTTTAAGCTATACATTTCTGTGACAAAAGGACTTAACACAATTAGATACTCATGCTAGACTCAGGCTCTTTTCACCCAAAAGGAGACTTTCCATCAGTGATCTTTCCATTTACTAATGTGGAAAACTCAGTGAAACCTTTTTGTGTGGGGTGAGATGGTGTTGGGAGCCAATTTTTCTCCTTCCTTCACCATTTTTCTTTTTTACTATTTTCAACTTTTTCACTAGTTTCTTCAGCTGGGAAATGTGCATTGATGCCCAACTATAATGAGAACTGCAAACTTATTTAAAGATTTCTACCTGCTTTCTCAAGGACCTAGAGAGCCTTCCATTAAGATGCAACACCCTCTCCAAACAGCAAGGTACAGATGGGAATAATTCCAGGTGTTTCACCAAAGAAGAGCAATGGCCATTGGCAGAGCGGGCCAAGACTGCTCTAGCGGGCGACTGGAAAACCCTCACCAATGGAAGCATGTCTGATTCATAGAGGGAGAAAAACTAGCTTTTTAATTTCTCCCCCTACTATATGACTCCAAATTTCTGATAAACATTTTTTGTCAACTCTGGACTGCACTGACAAATTTATCATCATCTTTATTTTGGATCATGGATATATGTTTAGTGAGATTATGTGGCATATTACTATGCTACATAATTTCATATTTGGGTTATAAAAAAAAAAAAGTGTTTTGGTAGATGGATCATTACAGGGAGTCCCTATTCATTTCTTCTTGGATTTTTTTATCCACGGCAAATAATTTAGTGCCTTGCCAAAAACTCGCCCTGCAGGACATGCACACCCTCACATCCAAGGAACAATCTGATTCATTGTTGACCATCTTGTTATTCACGCAAATTAGTGTGGTTTCTATTTCAAAACATGGTACTACATTATACAAAGTCCTCAAGTTATAAAAAGGATTCAAGGACAGAAGGTGGTAGGGATCATCTTAAAAATCTCTTCAGTGGAGACCTAATCATTACCTCATTTCAAAACATGTTACCAAAACAACTTCAGAGTAGATTTTAAGCTTGTACTCAGAGATTTTAAATCTCTGAGACGGTGGTAGTGTGGCGGCTGGCAGTAAGGGGCCTGAAAACATTCGTAAGTGTTTTGTGCTTTCAGGAGAAAGACAGTACACAGCTTTCATAAAACTCTCAAAGGGATTCGTGACCACCTAAAAGATTAAGAATCTGCTTTTGAATATCAAATATTAAATTCAGGTCTTAAATAGATGTGAAAAAACTCTCTGAAACATTTGGATATGACCGTGTTCACTCACCTTCAACTAGATCTCAACTAGACCATGAACCTGCAAACTTTATTATTAGTCTTTGTTGGCCTAGACTGTTTAGTTCTCAGACTGTTAATCCTTTTAGTTATAAAGTCAAAACTAAAGAAAAGAGTCTAATATTTGTATACCTATTTTCAGATATTTACTAGTGAATTCCCTTAGAAAACAAACTTAAATCTTGCAATGTAATTTACAAAAATTGCAATTGTTCATACAATGCTAAAATGGAAACATCATTTGCCCTTTAAAAATGTACATAAAAATGAAGGAGATGGAGAGGAAAGAGGGTACTGTAGTATTTCTATAGAAAAGAAAGACTTTTCACAGAAGTTACTAAGTTTAAAAAAGTTGTGTTGAAGTTTTCTACAAGAAAGATACTTTCAAGGATTTAAATATTGGATTAAAACTTTCCTTTTGAAATAAAACTTGAGTATAAGAATTTGGCTCAAATTTATAAAACTTGAAGTGGGAAAGTGTGCTATTTAAAATTTATAAGCACAGACAACATGTTTGGTTGTCTTTTTTGCTTTTTAAAGTTTGCTGGCTTTCTATTTTCTCTTGGCACAATAAGGGTTGTGCTTTCTCAGAATTTGGGCTACGTGCCATTAAACAAAGATGAGTTAATTCCAAAAGCATCCACTTTACCTGAACAGGGCCTACTTGTCAAAAGGGTTGACATGTATTCCTTAGTACACAAAAATGCATGAATATGCATTCAAAGCTAAAGGCATTCTACGCCATGAATACATAGTACACAAGTCTCTGCTATCCACATTTACTACTGTGAAGCCTCAATTTTCAAATATCTATTCACAGACCCTATCTCAGCAACTCTAGGCAAGCCATTAGAGTGTGCGCCCATTCATCAAATGACATATATGAATAGAACACAGAAATGAACTGTGGCAGGTACATGCATAAACCTCCAGATTCTGAGGACTGAGTTTGGTAGTTGTTATTGTTTTTAAGTAATGGTGACTACTAGAGAAAAGCAGAAGATAACTAACTTATTCAAAGGGGAAAGCTTGAAGACCTTTCTGGAGGAATTCTCAGAGATAATGTTAAGGCTACTGGAAAGTTCAAATGAGAAGGCTACAGACAATACCAAAAAAAAAAAAAAAGCTCAAGTCACCATAACTGGCAGCTCTGGGCTTGAAACTCACCCCAGAATTCTACTTTGCAGGCTGGGGGACCTCTTGAAATGGCTGAAGTCTCCAAATATCTAGTGACTGTAAATATCTGGTATAGTTGCTTTGAGGAAGAGGGAAGGAGAGGTATACTCTAGTTAAAGCAGTTTAGGATTAGGATTAAGGAATGGGTTCTTACAACCCACTGTAGGGGTGAATCCTGAAACTGCCCTGGGAAGGCAAGGGAGCCCTGGATAGATACCAAGATCAATGGTATTAGGAAAAGCTTACACTTAGTAGCTTCATGCCTTTAGCTGAAAAAAATAAAATAGAGTAAGAGAACATCTCTACAAAGAAAAACCTTCTTTCCAGCATAATTTGAAAATACATCGGGTAAATGCCTCATCCTTTCCACTTTTAAGGAAAAAGTGTGAGAAGCTATACAGAGTTAAGCTACCTAAGTTCCAGTGACTTAGGACTTGATTTTGCTATAGGATAAGATTGACACTTTAATCTTAAACATTAAACATTGCATTAAATGGTTTAAAGACACAGCCTGCTTTGAGCTCTGTTCATCCATGCAAGGATTAAACAATCTCAGTGCCTCGCTAAATTCCTAATGTTTTATTACCATTGTGTTGCTGAAGCCTCCCATAGAAGATGCGCCCTTTTGGACTTGTACTGGAATGTAACATTTTCCCTTCCATATTATATTACGGCAGAATTTACTCTTAAGGCAGGAGTTTAGTCAGTCTAAATTATGCACCGGAGGCTTAGCTATGTGATGGAAGAAATAAAAATACTCTGGTCATTATTACCATTGACAACAGAGGCCCCAAACTATAACTCTAGAATTAAGTCCTGAACACAGTTTTGAAGATCCATCATAGAAAGACAAAAATCATAACATGGGTGAACAGTTTATAAAATTATTAATTTCACAGACCATTTTTGTTCTTCATCTATTCTTCTCACTTGGGCAGAAGATGGAGGCAGTGAGCAAATAGCAATAAGGCAGCCCACAGCTAGCAGAAGAATGATTTTGCAATGAGTGGAAGAGGCAGCAGGAATACCTAAACATAAATCTGAACCCATTCAAATATTGCTAAGAAGCCTCTGGAAGGTTTTCTCAAATGAATCAAGGAATGAAGTCTATATGAGAGTGATATTCTATAAAGAAAATATCTCTCTGCATGTGCCTGTGTGGGATAGATGCATATATTTGCATATATCAATATGGCACAAAAATTTACTTAGGGAAAACACTCTGGCAATTAATTTGAGACTCAAATGACATGGTTAAACATAGATCATAATTTCTAAACACAATGTTAGTAAAACAAAATTTATTTGTAAAACAGGACTTGTTATATAAAATGGCACACAGTCAAGTTATACAAAAATACAAAATTTCTTTCTGATTACAGTTCTAGTTGCAAATGATGATTAGAAAGCATTCCTGGTGGCTTCCAAATAGCTGAGATTGTGAGCATATGGAACAGGGAACAGCAAGAGTCCATGATGCTGGGTTGTCCAAGTGAGTAGAACCTAGTTTCCAAATTCAAGACTTCCATCAGCTCACTTTGGAGGGAAACCTCCTAAAATAGCTAGTTCCTGGAATGTCTTCTGTTCTGACACCCACCTTCCAGGCTTTTGCCAACCCTAAATTTCATTCCCAATGTTTCTGGATGTGCAAAATCTGGATGACTACGAAGCAGATGGTATTCCGATTTTCTTAACATCATTTGCTCTCTCACTGATTTGGATACTTGTGAGTTACATACTTAGATTGATTCTAATTCAAATGAGATTTAAAAAACAATTGTATGGTGATGATGTCTGGTGACTAGATGTTAACTCCGGAGAATTATTGTTTCAAAATAGTTATTCTCACAATGTTGGTTTCCCTGTTCATGCCAATACATGAGCTCTAAATTGTGAATTGTTTGTTGTGTGTGTGTTTTAAAATCCAGACTCTTATTGCAAATATTCTGAAAAATCAGAAATAGTACATGAGCTTTGAAAATAAAACCAAGGCAATTAGCAATTTTTAGCCTTGCTAGAGTAAAACACTGACACTTAAAAAAAAAAAAATACAATTTACCTTTTGCAGCAATTAAAAGGCCCAACCCTTTGAAAGGAAGCACATTAGCAAACAGCTGCTTATTAAGCCCTAGTGACATTAATTGTATGCTTTTCTATAATACCGTTCTAAATCACTGTCTTATTGTGGTAGGAGGCAATGCTTTCTTTCAAAAGATTCTCCTTCCATGGAATGATAAAATGCTGAGGCTTTTTTTTTTTGTACAGAGCCTGTATTTAGTGCAATAAGTTTAAAAAATTTGCTCTGAAATATTTACTTTACATTAACAAAAATAGCTTTTTTTAAAAAAATTGTAACAAAAAGGAGTTATCGCATAAACAGATCATGAATTATTCTTAGCAAATTACACTTTTTTCTTAAAGCATTCACCATTACAATAAGCAAAACAATGGAATATTAGCCATTCATATCTGGTAAGCTTCAGGAATAAAAGAAACTCAAAACAAAACTAAAACCCACCCCCAAACAAAAAGAACAATCTACACATGAGGATCAAAACATGAACCAATTCTTCAGTTAAGCATTATAGAATTCTAGATATTCAATGAATTTCCAAGGAGAGGCGCACCTGCCAGTGTGTTTTCAAATTTTATAGCAAACATATGAATAAAATGGCCTTTGAACCCTAAGCCATTGAAGTTCCTCTGAAGCAGAAACCCAAGCACCGAAATTTTCAATGTTTTGTGTTCCATGTTCCTCTCCCCTGGGTATTTCTCCCAGAATTACTTAATCTGCAAATCAACACACAAAAACTTAAAGGCTCAACTTGCTGGGTGCCCCAGCTTCCTTCAAATCAGGCACACGAATGTGTGAAGAATGCTACTAAAGTAAAAAAATGAAAGACAAAAATGTAAGAAAAAAGTTTGCATAAGAAAGATTATCTACCCTTTTCTTTCTACCTACTCTCTTTTATAGAAGCATTAGGGTAAACTACAGATACCTGAGGAGTTGGTTACTTTTTAATGTTTGCTGACGAATGTTATGACCTATTATGAAAATTCCCATATTGGGTCCACTTGCATGTTTCTAAAAGTAAAATGACATGGCTTCTTTGATTGGGGTACAGTGATTGAAGTAATGCCTTATTTCTCTGAAAGCATGAGCCTAGTCTTGTCCCACTAGGACTTATGCATCAGTAAAATAAGATCTTGATTTTTATACACACATCAGGAAATCACCCCTAGAAACTTTTAGACAAAGAATTTGGTACAATAATTGTATCTAATTTAAACAACTAAAGTTAAAATCTCCTCTAAGTTATTAAAAATGTTAATCAGATATGAATCTTAACATTTCCATTAAGACAATTACAATTGAAAACATTAAATGACGGAAGTTGCCTTGTAAAAGCCACCCGTATGAAAGGAGTACATGTTTGACAAAAATAAGCATAAAAAAGGTATTAAATCCCTGTTCCTTTTATCTGATTTTGGCTGATAATGTGTGTGTGTGTATATACATATATACACATATATACACACACCCACACACACAAATACATAGTTATGTGTATATATTGTTTTGGAATGTCAATGGGTTCCATAACGGTCAGCTAGGTTCAAGCAGAACTTGCTCCCGAAGCCTAGAAAACAAAGCCATACAGAGTATAATCTTAGACAATTACCATTAAAAAGAGATCATAAAAGATGTTACAAATATACACAGGGTCACAAACAGCAACAGGGCAAAATGGATTGTGAAAATATCTCCCCTGAGCCTATACTCTAGAGGCTGATTCCTATTCGTATTGAGCCTGTTGAATGAATATCACGCCTCCTTCTAGATCGTCTTTGAGACATACAGAGTATACATCTAGCCTGTGTTCTTTTAATGGCCTACTTTTCCCCTCCCTTCCTCAGTATGTTCTTTACTGTATGATAGCAAGCAGATGGCCAGAAAAGTTCTTCCCCAAAACTCTTCATCGTATTTAGTAGTTTGTTCCAGAGAAGCTCTGTAATGAATTGCAGAAAGACCTCACAAGCCTTCAAAGTCTCCTTAACTAGAGAGGCTCTTTCCCCCTCTCTCAAACAAACAAAAAAATGTCCAAGAGGAAAACCAGAAGTTCTTAAATTTAGTGCAATGACCCCTTGTCAAAAGGAAATTTAAAACCTCATTTTCCTGCACAATACTTCATGGGCTAAAAAGAAACCTTCAATTAAAACATCCCAATAGGAAAGGAGATAGGCAGCGAGCTCAAACAGCAATATTTCTAGAGATACCTCAAAACTGGTGTGATGTTCTTCTAGAGAACGACATCTAGGGGAATAGTGTGTGAATAGGGAATCCTAAATTATACCAATCCCCAACCTTTAAGGGAAATTTGTCAGGTAATTCTTTGGGGACACATTCAAGGTGGTGGGAGAAGAACAGTTCGACTCTAATCACACATATTGTCAAAAGAGTGCTAAGCATTAGAGGGGTTGATGTGCTTACAGAATAAAGTTACCCTGTGAGCACATGTCATGTTTCTCTTTTGGAGATTTTTTAACCATTTAAAACATGATTTTTAGGGTAAATGCTACAATGTCTAAAGTACCAGAAGAAAAATGCACATAAAATATGTGAGACACAGCAGTGAATTTATATCATCAATCTGCAAACAATAACTAGGGGAACTACACAATACAAAAAGCAAAACCGGGATGAGGATTTTGATGCGTTGTCTGAGGTAAGGAGCATTCACTGAAAACTAAAAGTAATATAAACATTTAAAAAAAATTAGTTTTGTTTCTGGTAGAATGTCACATCGCCTGAGTAATTTCCCCTAATATCATTATGATAAATTGGAAGTTTAGCTAAAAGAAGGTGTATTTACATCATTCATTGTTCATTAAAGAATAATGCCGAAACATTTGCCAATTCATGATCAAATTAGCTAGAGCCAAACGTTCAAGCTTAAGTCATTATTAAAGAATGATATAAGAGAATCTTTAATCACAGAAAAATTAGAAAAGGGCGGAAAGATGAATTATGCTAAATGAGGTATTTATAATTTCAGATTTTATGTTCTATTAAGTTTTAAGCTGGAAATCTTTATTTCCTGAACAATCAGGATAACCCTTCAATGGAAAGAAGACAGCTTTCCTCATTTGTCCATATTGTCATAGGGCTGGCATCGTCTTTACGGCTATCAGCTTCAGCTTAAGTGAAGTAGGAGCAATACAGACAGAAGGGGTGAGGGAGGCAAGGAACCGAACTGGAATGGTTGTTAATCAGCTCCTTTTCCCTCTCTTAAGCCAGTCTTGTGGATGTACATTGAGAACAAAGAGCTATTTGAATTTCTATATCCTTAACTTCTGATGAGAGTGATCTGTGCCTGGGGAAACTAAACTTTAGCTTTCAACAATTATCAACACTATTAACAACACAACCCCAAATAGGCACTGCAGGGAGTTATAAAGAACTTCTATCTAAACATTTTGCTGAGACTTTATTTGTATATGCCATTATTTTGCATATACATATAACTAACTATCCACATCCCAACAAATAAACTTATTTCCTTCACTCTTAAATACTTAAATGGGCTTATTTTATACCATATATTGAGTACAAAAATCTATACACCAAACTGCGTATTAAAGTGCTATGAAAGAAAGAAGAGTGTCCTCATATTTTTGGACATTTTATACAGATTTTATAAGATGGCATGTTGTTTAAAATGAACTGTTTCCGTACTCAGTAATTACATATTTTGAAGTAAACATGTTATCTAAGAATCAATGTCTCTGTAAACTGACATAGTAATTAGACTGATATACGTTAGAGACCTTTGTCGTTATGCAGTGGTGAAAATATTTATGGGAAAAGCAACCCTTGTACTGATTAACTTCAGATTGATTTTTCAAGTAAAAACCTGTATCTACCACTGATCAGAGATAATGTATCCTTCTCACAATAAAGCTAGGATAAGTTTAGAGTTGGTAGGCCTACTGCACAGGAGTGAGGGCAATGATGCCAACTGCCTTGTTTGGTACTAAAAAAGAGCTTAAGAAACAAAGACAGTACAATCCAGACAACAGAGAAGAAAGTCAACGAGGGAGAAAGCAACATAACCAGAACACTGTTTAAAAGAAAATAAAAAGAGTAAGGGAGCAGAATATGAACTTTAGCAAGCTGAAAGGAATTGCTATTATAACCTTCCAAAATAATTTTAAAAAGAAAAAATTCAAACCATCAGTTCAAGTGCACCACCCAGTGCTCACTGGTGAAAACTTAACACTGAGGTTACCAAACAAAAAGACCAACAGCAATTTCATGGGCGTGGCCTTGTGCAGGGGAGAAGATGCTGTTCCTTTCAGCTTACTTTTACAGAAGATGGTCTCATTTGTGACAAGACTTCTGCCATTCAAGTGATAGTTAAGCACACAAACAGAACGAGTAGCGTGTCCTGCATGATACAGGTAACAAAAGCTTCTCCTGAAGAAGCGCAATCAGTGAAGACAGAGAGAGAGAGAGGAAGTGAAAGTGAAACTCTTGGAGGGCGGCCACCTCCTCATCTCCACCTACCATCGGCTTTAGCTCTCTGGCATCAGCAGCGCCTCCCTTACCAGCTTCTTTCAGGGCTTTCCTACTGTTTTCCACAAATTCCTGCAAAACAGGAACCAAACTGCGTAAACTCCATGTTCCCTACAGATTTCAGCTTGGTAGATGAATTTTAAAGGACATTTATATCTTAGACTCGATCTTTGTATCTGACCTAAAAATGTAACAATAAATAATGTTTCATATCATACACAAGAGCTGTGACATTTGTGTGTGTGTGTGTGGGGGGGGGATGGATCACAAACCACTGATGTAAAAATTTTTTTCTGTCCATTCAGTGTGACAAGCTCACCAAGGTTCAAAGACAAAATGTTAGTAGCATCTGGAAAGCGCTATAAGTCGGAACCGACTCCACGGCACATAACAACAACAACATTTTCCCCATACAAAGGATATTGTTTTATTTTTCCCATATAGAGTGAGACAATAAAAACATTTTATTTCAGGAGCCTCCTCTTTGAAATAACCCCATAAAGCAAAACAAAACAAAACAAAAACAAACCCACTGATACTACTAAGCACAGAATGCTATTTACTCTTTTTTATTAAACCATAAATAAGCTTCTTTAAAAAAATGTCTATCTATCCTTAACATTACTCTATAGAGCAAGAAGACAGGGAGTACCAGCAGGAACTTGTGGTCAGAAGTCATAATACAAAAATACTCCCCAAAGTAAGTATATCTACACTACCAAAGCTTAAGGAGCAATTCTTCCCTATTCGCTACATCTCCATCATTCTTGCAGAAGAAAATGGAAGCAATGAAAACTGCATTGATCAGTTTAACAACAAACTCTTTTAAATATTCTCAGTCACATAGAAATGCAAAGCTCTAGGTGAAGTTCCATTTAAAGTGATAATTTAGATATTAAACTTACTTGTATAATCAGTGCCAAACAGGCCAGTTAAATCATTAGAAGTTTCTGATACTTAAATTTTTAAAAAGTCTATTTACTTACATACTTATTTTTTTATTTAATTGAATAAAACATGCTTTTGGAAGATGACTTGTTATTTCAATTGTCTATCAATATTATCTATTCTGAAGATAGGTATATTTTAGCACTCAACAGCAAAGTAGTATTATTAAAAAGGATCTTTAATTTTGCAGCATTTGACATGGATAATAATAGCTTAAATTTAGAAGAAAATTTTAACTGAGGTTGTGATATAAGAAGCTGCAGAGGTTACATAACTAAAGAATCTGAGCATCTCTGAAAATATTCAAATTTTGACTGAGGGAAAACAACATCATCTACTAGTCCCGGGTCTGTTATCTGTATTCATGAAGAAACATCTTTACTTTGACCTAGCATATTTTAGATGATGAGTTTCACTAGGGATGGCAGCAGTTAACAGTAGCAAAGGTGGTTTGCTGTTCTTGTTAATTGCTGACCAGTAGACTCCGACTCATAGCAACCCTGTAGGAAAGGTGGTAGACGGGGAAATAAGAGATGGCAAGTACTGTTCTTGTTAAGTGCCATCGTATCACTTCTAACTCATAGTGACCCTGTATAGGTTGTCAAAGAAGTGGCTGGTGGGTTTGAATCTCCAACCTCATGGTTAACAGTCTAGTGCTTATCCTACAGTGCCACACCAATACACCACAGTGAAACATGGGAAATAATGGCTTTGTCTCTTTGAGTCCCATTTTGGGAAAATATATTTATAACATCAGTGGTCTTATCTTCCAATTCAAGGGCTAGAAGGCAGGTTTAAAAAGTCAGTTCAGATTTGTTTAACTGCAGAGGGGTGGCAGTAAGTCTGAGCTCAGGACTGTTAAGAGACACTGCTCCAGTCTGAGAGATCTGAAATGATCTTGTCCATGAAAAGAGACCTTCCTTCCAGATTTTCCCAATAGTAGTTTCATTCATGAATGCTCTAGGTTTAATTCTGAATCACTGAGTTATTTATAATAGAACGTAAAGATAAAGGCTGCTTTGCAAAATGTATTTATGAGTATTTTTATCTCTAAAACAGTAGAGAGCATTTGAGGTGCTTACCATCAACACTTTATCCATATAGAATTCTCTGCCAGGGCTCCCATCATTGTATTTTGTATCAATGGCAAAACACAAGAATAATACATCCACTACCATTTCGTAAATGGACAGGAAGCAATGAGCGACTAGGAAAGCAAAGAGGCAGACGATGATCAGAGGCAGCACCCATACTGTGTAATCTTGCTGGTAGTTGAGCAGCATAATCCCAGCCAGCCCCGTGCTGCAGACTATCAGCACCTGAAGCAGAGAGAACAAAGACCACACTTACTATCGGACTCTAGAAAACCACCGTCCCTTCAGCATTTGTAGGTTTAAAATTCTATTTACTATTTTACCAACAAAGGTTGCATACAGTCCTTATATCCCAAAACAAGAAGTATAAATACACATAATGAGTCGAAACTGACTCCATGGCATGTAACCACCACCATACACATATAGTTATACATGGATATCTTATAATACAAAAAAGTTACTTAAAACTTTTTTTTTTTACATTAAATATAATCATTATGATGCTCCCTACAACTTCAACTTAATCTGTGGCAATTTTTAAGGCAAATGTATGCACATTTATGTATATAAAATTATGCATACTCTTAGCACTCAGAAGAAAGTATTGCTATTTCAGGGGATTTCTATTAATTTTTTTTAGGTTTTTTTCACATATACAAAATAATACAATATGAGGGAATTTCAAAACTTCTTGAAAAAAACTGAGTTAAAAGAGAATGGACTTTTCCCATGAACCTTTTGAAGTCCCCTTGTATAAAGAAATCATTAAAAGCTCTTCATTAATATTTACAGTTATCATTATAAATGCTTCCTAAATACCCAGATATACAGTCTCATTTCTTGAGTGATTTATAATTTATTTAAACATTCTCCCACTGTTGCAGGTCTGTATTGTTTTAAGATATAAAAAATGTTATAATGAACATCTCTGTTTCTTAAAGCTTTTGCTGTTTCATGTTATTTCACAAAGAATATGTAGTAAATTTAATATGATTTGCAATAAAGTTTAGAATTGAACTGTGTAAAAAGGAGGTTACCAAAAATTCCATGCTATAAAAATGAAAGGAAACAGTCAGTCTGCTTATTTTCAAGAATCACTTACATTGACACTTTTTCATTTCACATGCAGCCTGTGAAATTTTTGGTAGTTCCTTCCAACGCCCTATGAATGGTATATGGTAAACATTATTATCCCTATTTTATGGCCTAGAAAACTGCTCAGAGATGCTAACAGACTTGTCCAGCATCACAGAGTAAATGATTAGCAGATATCATTTAAATAATAGTCTTAGGATGACAATTCCTAGTTACTCTTTCCAGGTTTAAAACTCAGCAAATACTTGGAAACTGATATATAGCAGTGATGGATTATGTTGAATCCCAGACATAGTCTTGCCGGATCTTTCAGTTGGCCTATTTGACTTTAAATAACAAAGGGAGAGTCGTCTGGAACTATCGCCTTACTTGAGCTGAGATCAGACAGACAAAGAATTCTCTTTCCTTACTGTTTATCAGTGTAACACAGCTTCCAGTCACCATTACCCTAAGCCGAAGCGATAAAGTATCAGATGATAAACTGGGTAAGCTGTTAAATTAATGTTTTCTTCGATCCTTTTAGGGGCAAGTCTCAGTCTGCTCAAGCTTTGTAAGATCCCTTTATTTTTGTAGCAACATTTGAGTCTTTTCTTTTAATGACTTATTTTCTGGGGTGATGTTCACAAATGGATAATTACATCCATTTTCTTAGACTATGGTGATTTCAATTTCAAAATGAGTTTACTTCTTATCTCTTCTTCAAATTCTGTAAACCCATCCTATTGAAGGACTGAGATTCTTTACGTCCTCACTTTTGTTGTTGTTAAGTGCTTGTCAAGTCGGTTCCGACTCATAGCGATCCTGTATAGGGCTTTCAGGGAGTGGCTGGTGGGTTTGAACCGCCAACCCTGAGGTTCAACTTGACCATGTGGTTCAAGCTGACCTTGCAGTCGAGTGCTTTATCCTACAGTGCCACACCAATACTCCAACATTCTCACTATATCACTAAAAGTCAAACATTTCAAATATCCAGGTCAATTATGCAAAGAAGTGACTCAAACAAAAAAGATGTTGAGACAAAAAAATGCTCCAGTGCAAAGCTGGAAAATTATGCTGTATGAGAAACAAGCTGAAGAACTAGAAATGTAAACTAAAAAAGTTGAACACATTTAATAACTACTCCAAATATAATGAGAGACTAGTGTGTGTTTATTCATACAGAGGATGCCGAGGAGTTTCTCCAAGTGTAGTGAGGATAAGGACTCACTTGGAGAATCTGTGAACAGTGCACATTCCTGTGCTCTATTCCCAGAGAGTCTGGTTGGTTAGAAATTAAAGCTCTGCATTTTAAAAGCATGCCAGGTGACAGTAATAAAGTTCATAGCCTACATCTCAGAAGACCCTGGTCTGGCATCAGTGGTCTCCATGGTAGGGTGCACATATCCCAGAGTGTTCAAGAGGATCACCAAGAACTTTTATTTATATGTATCTCACACATTTAAAATGTCTTTTTGAGTATCCTTTATAATGCATGTGTGTAAAAAGCGGCATCTATGTCATTATGGAAAAGAAAAGATGCTTGCTTTGGAGTCAAATCGATGTAGATTTGAATCACATTTGGTTATGTACCTCTAATCAAGTTCTTTCAACCTTTCTGAGCCAGTTTTTGCATCTTTAAAGAGACACAATAACACATTTTTGTCATTTTTAAGTACCGTTGAGGTGGTTTCAACTCAAAGCGAACCTGTATAGGGTTTAAAACGTTTGAACCATCAACCTGTGGTTAGCAGCTCAGTGCTTATCCTACAGCACCCCACCAGGACTCCACAATAACACATATGTTGTTGTTAAGTGCTGTTGAGTCGGTTCCAACTCATAGTGACCCTGTATAACAGGATGTCTGAGGAGTGACTGGTGACTTTGAACCACTAACCTTGTGGTTCAAACCGACCTTGTATCTATCCATAATTGTTAAATCAATAATTCTGAAGTATCTGACACAATGTCTGACAATGTAAGTTTCCTCTTAGGCTTTTTTTGGTTGTTGCTGCTACCACTCACCTGTATTTACGCTACCCTTTCGTCTCTGAGGCCCATGTTTTAACAGATTGATCAGTGTGGGGTCCTGATAATGCAACAGTTAAGCACTTGGCTGCTAATTCTAAAGCTGATGGTTTGAACCCATTCAGCTACCCCATGGAAGGAAGACTGGCAATCTGTTTTCATAAAGATTATTACAGCCAAGAAAACTATATGGGGCAGTTCTATTGTGCCACATGGGGTCACTATCAGTTGGAAGGAATCACCTGACATCCATAAAACAACATTCATAAATAATCATGTATGCTTTCATTTTTTATTAATCAAAGACAAATAAATTGCCAGCCAGAACATGCAATCAGTGTGAGAAAAAGTAAAATCAACTAGCAGTGAAATAATTTCACACAGAAGCAAAGAAACCTGAGACTTTGTTTTTTTCTCCAGCTTTCTGAGAAAAAATGTATGCTTATTAGCTTCAAAATTTTCAACATTGCTTATAAATCTTTCTTTCATTCGAGGACTCTATTGGTCAGCAGTATTAGGAAAATAAGGTCCTAAAAGAGCTTTGTAATATTGCTGGAACAGGGCAGAGGCCAGGCCAAGGGCCCGAGAACCAGAGAGAAGCCTGCCTGTGGGCACGGCAGAGACGCTGTTCTGACTGGAAGAACTGTGCCCTGGGCATTTTCTGATCCCGCATAGTAATCTGTTAAGTCCTTAATAAACCTCCAAACTATATGTCTGGTGTCTGAGTTCTGTATGGCCACCACAATGAATTATTAAGCCAGCTGAGTAGAGTGTGCTGTGGGAGGGATGAATGAAACAAAACACTTCCAACACTGCAAGGATCCCCCCTTGTTGCCCTTTCATAGTCACTCCCACTTCCCCGACACCCATTCCTGACCCCTGGCAACTACTCATCTATTTCTAAAGTTCTCTCATTACAAGGATGGTATAGAAATGAAATCATACAATAGGGAAACTTCTAGCACTTTTTTTTTTTTTTTTTTTTGCCATTCAGCATAATTCCATTAAGATTCATGAAAGTTGATGCATAAATCAATGGCGGTTTCTTTCCTTGCTCTGCTTATATATACTTTCATTTTATGTTGCTTTAACTATTTCTCTCTGGTTGTGACTGGACTCATAGCAACCCTAAAGTACAGGGCAGACTGCCTCACTAGATCTCTAACGCTGTAAATCTTTGTGGAGAAGACAGCTTCGCCTTTCTCCCATGGAGTGGTTGTTGGGTTTCAACCATCAACCTTGCAGTTAGTAGCCTGTTGTTTAACCCACTGTGCCACTAGGAATTCTTTTTGGTTGAGGTAGATGTTTAAAAATGAAACATACGTGAGTATATTGTACAGGTGCAAAAAAAAAAAAAAAAAATACTGTATCTCTCAGACAGCACAGGAGTAGTTGGTCTTACCTTGCCTAGGAATAGCATAAAATCCCCCACTGTGTTGATGGCAGCCACTCGCAAAGCATTCTCCACCAGAATGACAAAGGCATCCTTTGCTGAGGTGCAGAAGTTGGTGCTATTGATAGCGGTGGCTGTGTATGCATTCTGGACAAAAGGAAAAATAATGTTCTTCATCAACAAACAATCTTACTTGGTCAAGATCTAAACCAAGCAATGTTTCACATTGAAATCTATGGCTTTGATGACGTACAAATTGAGATTGAGGAATCTCACACAGGAAAATATGAACCATTAAATGAAAACAACAAAAAATCCTGGTATAGTAAGAGGAGTTTGTAGTTGGCTTATTTTTGGTACTTTTAAAACACACAATCCTTCCTAAGAGCCAATGACGACTTCTGTGTCTTAATAAATCAAACATAACTGAACCTTTCCTAGGTGTCTTCAGTTCAGCACATTTGAATATCTGTGATGCTTTGTGGCTTTCAAAACTGCAGATATATGTAAGAGTTTTCTGTGCTGACAACAAATGACATCCCATGGCTGTGCTGTTTTATCTGCAACCTACACACTCCTCTCCGATGGCTTTCTCCTTTGCTGTCTCCCTCACAATTTTTGTAATACACAGCTATTTATTGTCCAGTACTTTCTATGTCTTCCTTTGGGGAGCAAACCTGAAATCTTCTAGCTTTTCTTAAAACTTAAAAAGAGTTAGAAACGATCAATTCCACAGGCAACAGTTGACCAGAGCTAACTTTAGATGAAGCACAGCTCTTTAATTTATCACAGTCCTCAACACTCCATATTGCATTAGATCCTGCTTGCTTCTCATTTATATTATCACAACTGGACCTGCAGGTGTTTGAGTTTGGTAGCCCTGCTCAAGACTATTGAGACTTCAAGTTTCATGCTGATCTCAGAATGGGCAACAACAACAAAAAAAGGAGAAAAAGAAAACAATACAAAACAGTATGAACTCATTGTTAGTCATCCTCTAAGTACTAGACAAATTAGAACTTAAATAGGATACACTGTATGTAAACTGTGTGCTACAGTGCCTGACACATGGTGTTGAATGAATGGTAGCTTCCATTAGAATTACTTTTGTTATTTTTCACTTTATGGAATAATCTAAAGATTAAAGAGTAAACAGATGTTGTAGATAAGAAATCTTTGAGCTCATGAGAGGCCATATAAGATGAAACTATTGGTTCAGTCCTGTATGGAGGGAAAAAAGAGTGATAAAACTGAAGACACATGGAAGGAATTAATTAGACCACAAAAGCAGCACTCTCCCTGCCCCTTAGATCAGAACTAGATGGTGCCCGGCGGCAACCACTACCAGGTGCTCTGAAAAGGATCACATTAGAAGATGCTGGGTAGAGTGGGAGAGAAATGCGGAACAAATTTCAAAATCATAACAAAGTTCAGGCTTACTTATAGGGCAAGGACTGTTGGAACCCTGAAACAATGACCCTTATCATAGGTGGAAATGAATTCCTCCCATGGCTCAATTTTCAGCCAAACAAGAGATACGTCTATCTGTGGAACAATAACCCTAGTGAGGTATGTATACCATAGAATAATCAACCATTTGAGGCTTAAAAAAAAAAAGGCATAGCATTTACAAAAGGACAAGGTTCAGAAGGGTTAGAAAGATGGAGGAATGGAAACAGAAAACACAGGGAGGAGATGGGATAAATGATACAATGAGGGGACAGCAATCAGTGAGATGAAGTACAATGGAAAATTAACCTAATCTGTAAATCTTCACTCAATTGACAATGAAAGTTTAAAAAAAATCTTTAATGAGAAGATTACATATCTTAAAAACTAAAATGCCAAAGTACTACTGGAAAATAGAACATTTATTTATCTTGAGATTAGATGACTATTATAATAATAAAAGCCAAGTATGAAATATAAACCTAACATCAACAACAATACATGAACTATGAAAGACCTGACAAAAGAAAAATAAAACTACTGTCTAATGAAAACATTTAGTAAGAAATTAATCATGGGCATTACTACAGAATAAGAGCACCAGACATGACCTCCCTTCATCCTCATTACTCTGTAAAATGTTGTTGTTAGGTGCTGTCAAGTTGGTTCTGACTCACAGTGACCCTATGCACAAGACAACAAAACACCACCTGGTCCTGCACCACCTCACAATCATTGTTACACTTGGACCCACAGCTGTTGCCACTGTGCCAATCTACCTTCTGGGGGTCTTCCTCTTTTTGGCCGATTCTTCACTTTGCCAAACATTATGTCCTTCTACAGAGACTGGTCCCTCCTGATAACATGACCAAAGGATGAAAGACAAAGTTTTGATATCATGGCTTCTGAGAAGCATTCTGGCTTTGTTTCTTCCAACACACTTTTGTTTGTTCTTCTACCAGTCCATGGCATTTTCAGTATTCTTCTCCAACACCATAACTCACATGCATCAATTCTTATATTGTCTGCCATATTTATTGTCCAACTTTCACATGCATATGAGGCTACTGAAAATACCATGGCTTGGGTTAGGTGCACCTTAGTCCTCAAACTGACATCTATGCTCTTGAACACATTAAATAGGTCTTGTGTAGCTGATTTGCCTAATGCAATGTATCATTTAATTTCTTGCCTGCTGCTTCTATGAGTGTTGATTGTAGATTCAAACAAAATGAAATTTTGGCAACTTCAATGTTTTCTTCATAAAAAAATTAATGATTTTATCATGATAAAATCATTTATCATGATGTTATTTATTGGTCCAGTTGTGAGAATTTTTGTTTTCTTTACACTGAGGTGCAACCCATACAGAAGGCTGTGGTCTTTGAACTTCATCTTCTTTGCTTCCAGCAAACAAAGTTGTATCATTTATTTATCTCAAGTTGGTAATGACTCGTCCTCTAATTTCAATGCCACATTCTTCTTCATATAATCCAACTTCTTGGATCATTTGCTTAGCACACAGATTGAATAAACACGGTGAAAGAATACAACCCTGACACACACATTTCCTGATTTTAGTATATCCTCTTGTTCTGTTTGAATGACTCGCCTTTTGGTCTATGTACAGGTTCTTCATAAGCACAACTGAGTGTTCTGGAATACCCATTCTTACACCGTGTTATCTATAGCATGTCACGATACACACAGTCGAAATTCTTTGCATAGTTAAGAAAGCACAAGTAAACATCCTCCTGGTATTATTACCCCCATTTTTATAGATGAGGTTTATAGATGATTAGACTTTACCATGCTGAAATGAAATACTATAAGCTTTGCTTTTCAAATCCAACAATAGGTATATTAATGACTGCACCTGTTGTTTTAGAACAGTGAAATATTATGGGTCATGTTTGCTTCTTTCTTGGTTTTCCTAACTCTTCTTTTGCATCTTGTTCTTCGTTTTGTTAGGTGCCATCAAGTTGATACCAACTCATAGCATCCCTATGCACAACAGAACAAAACACTGCCTGGTCCTGGGCCAACCTCATGATTGTTGCTACGTTTGAGCCCATTGATGCTACCACTGTGCCAATCCATCTAGTTGGGGTCTTCTTCTTTTTCTCTGACCCTCCACTTTACCAAACATGATATCCTTCTCCATTGACGGTTCCCTCCTGACAATATGTCCAAAGTATGAAAGATGAAGTCTGGCCATGCTGGCTTCCAAGGAGCACTCTGGCTGCACTTCTTTCAACAGAGATCGATTTGTTCTTTTGGCAGTCCATAGTACACTCAAATGCATCAAATTTTCTATGGTCTTCCTTATTCACTATCTAACTTTTGCATGCATATAGAGTTAATTGAGAATACCATGGCTTGCGTCAAGTGTACTTTAGTCCTCAAACTGACTTCTTTATTCTTCAACACTTTAAAGAGGTCTTGTACAGCAGATTTGCCCAATGTAATATGTCATTTGATTTCTTAACTGTTTACTCTTCAACACTTTAAAGAGGTCTTGAACAGCAGATTTGCTCAATGTAATATGTCATTTGATTTCTTAACTGTTGCTTCTATGAGTGTTGATGGTTGATCCAAGCAAAATGAAGTCACTGACACCTTTAATCTTTTCTCCATTTATATGGAAGTTATTTATTGATACAGTGTTGAACATTTTTGCTTTCTTTACATTTTCTTTGCATCTTTTTTTTTCCCTTTTCTTTAAGGTTTTTTTTTATTGTGGATTGAGTGAAAGTTTTCAGGGTAGACCATCAGTTTTACATTCAACAAATCATACACCTTGTTTCATTACAATGATTATAATCCCCTCCATGTACCATCAGATAGCAGTATTTCTCTCTATTCACTTTAGCTCTTTTTTCAAAACACTCAGGTATATATCAGCAGTTCGAAACTATCAGCCGCTCTGCGGGAGAAAGATGAGGCTTTCTACTCCCATAAAGATTTACACCCTCGGAAACCCTGTACAGGGTCGCTATGGGTCGGAACTGACTC
>NW_006408587.1:9507775-9535983 GCF_000296735.1 Chrysochloris asiatica
AAAGATGTGTTCCCTCTTTTGAGCTACTGCATCCATAGGTATAGGTCAAGTTCATCAAATTGTATCAGATTACTCTTTTTCCCTCTTCTAGTTGAGCTCTGATCATCCAGTCAAGTGGGTATTATCTGAAAGTGTGGGTGTTCTTATGCATATGCCCTCGAAACCAGGTCAAGTGGGTATTATCTGCAAGTGTAGGTGTTCTTATGCATATGCCCTCTCTTCTTATCAGCTGGAGGCTTCACTCTCCATTCTAGTCCTCTGTGGCTATGTCACTGACTCTGGGCCCAAGGGTCCCCAGGTCTTGCAACACTGCTGGCCAACCAGGTCTCCACCCAGGTTCACAGGGGTGTATTGAATATTGTAGGGCTTAGTTCACAGCTTCATTGCTGTTTTTCCCTCACTTCCCTAAGGGTGACAAACGTGGTCACCAATCAGAGCATGTATTTCCATTGAGTCTTAGTCTTGGAAGGGGTTTGCTCTGAGGGGACCTGAACACTTGCCTTGATGTCTCCTGGGCCATTTTCTTTGCATCTTACAAAGCATTTATTTTTCAGGAAAGTAGATCTACATTTAGAGTTACTTTTTTAGATTATTTTTGCCACATATCTCTTATCAGAGTAAAAAACTGGAAGAGTGCTGCATTAAAAAAAAAGTGGGGGAGTAGAGAATGGAGAGTAACAACACTTCCTGGGTGCCTACCAAGCTCCACATATAGAAGAGCTGATTTATCTGTATTATATTTCATCCTTAGCCAAAGCTTATGAGGATCCATATATTTTGCTCTCTACCTACTGAAAAAGGAAACAGAGGCTCAAAAGCTTACTGAAATTGTCTAAGAGTTAAACTATTGCATTGAAACACAGGCATGGGCTTCCTCTACTGTATAACTCCCAAATTAAGCTCTAAAAGTGCATGTTCATGCCCATGGGATTAGAAGAAGGGAACTTCATTTTCAGAAAGCAATGATTCATGATAGGGACAAATGACAGGTGTGAGCAGGCTCTGTTACCTGGGTGTTAGATGGTTTGAGCTCTGGTATAATAAACAATAGGCTCAGAACTGATGGATGTGTAAGACAACGCTGAGAAGAGTGCCCTTATTTACACCCCACTGTTCCTTACAAAGGCTTTGGAGGTCATCTGTTCAATACTGCCATGATCCCATCATCTTGAATACTTCAAACACATGGGTTCCCACGCAGCTTTGAAACAGTTCACAGGATGGAGGTTTTAAAAATTCCACTGGGAACTGAAGCTATTGCTCAACTTTTCATAACGGGAAGTTTTTTAATAGCTTCAGTATGTTGCCCTCATTTCAAATTAATCCATTCCTCATGGCACAGCTGACACGAAGCACCACTGGTGATCAAGCATTTTGCTTTCCCTAACTGAACTACTGGAGGCCTGGTGTGGCACTGTAGAATAAGCACTTGATGGCTAAACACACGATCGGTGGTTCAAATCCATCTGCCACTCCTCAGAAACCCTACACAGGGTCACTATGAGTCAGAACTGACTTGATGACACTTAACAGCAACAAAAGAAGTACTAATCATTAGTGCAATACTGGCTAAAGAACTGCTTTTCCCAAATCTTTTCTATACATTCATTACAATGAGTAAATTTTAATGCTTCCCTTCAATCCTCAAAATTCTGCCTTTATCTCCCAAACAGAATGAAGGTCCCAAAATGGACAAAACCTACTCAAAGAAGATCAACTTGCAGTTTGGATATACAACTCAGGACTGTCTATTCTAAATCACTGGTTAGTATTTCTATTGGGATTGCTGAAAATCTTGGATTTTTCACCTGATTATTAAGCAACTTGACACCTTCTTTGGTATAATACCACACTTCCATTGTGAGATTCTAACTTAGAGTTTTATATCACCCTGCCAATCTTTGTGAATTCAAATAGCCATTGATTAACAACAACAAAAATTTTGGAAACATTCTAAGGTCACCTCTAGTGTACCATGCAGGCTCTTTGCTAGTTTTTGAAGAAATAAAGAAAAATAGGATACAATTCTTGCCCTTAAGGAGTTAAAAGTCTAAACGCAAAGATCCACAATAGATAATTACAACACAGTTTCCTTCTTGTTTCGTGGAAGTTCAAAGGAGGAGCTGGAATGATGGGTGAAGACTTCTCAGAGAAAGCAATGCTCAGGCAGAATCAATAAATGTCACTGGAAACTAGAGTAAAAGGTGACTGTGGGAAGTGATAGGAAATGAGACCAGAAAATGGTGCTTAGTATACTTCTGAGGATACCCTACGATGAAGTTAAGTCAAAAAGCAATGCTACTAAAGTTCTATTTCATACATGCACACGTTTATTCCAAACAAATGTGTTTAAACATGTCTCTGAGATCAGAACTAGCTACAGACTAGTTCTCTCAGTAACACACATGTTTTAGTCTCCTTCAGATACCATTTAAAAAAAAAAAAAAGGTCCAATCAAAACAGTGACTTCCAAGGGTAACTGCTGTACCAGTTAAATTCAAGGCAGAGAGGTCAGTTCAAAAGGTTTGGAATTCCAAAGGGGTAAGCTTGATAGCTTTTCTCAAAGGACAAAGGACAATCATAGAAGCTAATTTTGTAAGTTTTAAGAAAAAAATGAAAACTACATTGGTGAGAATTTTTTTCATCACAATGTACCTGCTCATTCTGCGAAGGTAGAAAGGGCTGTCATATGAAACTCTCATTGGGAAACCTCATTCATCCTACATGTCTCCTCAAACTCAAAGAACATTCAAACAAACCAAACGAAACCAAACCAAACATGATTCGAGTCCCTCAAAAATGTCAAAATTGTCCTTTCAACGTGGTATCAATTGACGAGTGCAGAATTTTGGGGGGAAGGGTTAGAGATAATGAAAACCCCTCCTTCAGAAGTATCTGAAGACCTAGAAATATACAGACCTAGATGGAGGATATGCTGAGAAATAATAGCTTCCCATTTTGATATTTTAAAATAAAGGTAGTTACGATTTTTGTAGCAATACTTTTTGACTTATCCTCATATTTAGTGGCACATCCACAATGTCATAATGATGACTTTACTGCATGCATCATTTTATAAAGATAACTTGATACCAAATCAAATTTTAAATAGCATATTATTTTGAGGTTATTATAACCACTATTGTTTTAAGAATGTTTTTTCAAACACTTGTACACCCATAGAGAGCATTATGATCTTATACAAGAATGTCTCTTATTAATGAAATGTCACAGCTACTTTTCAGTAATAACCAGAGAACCTCCAAAAAGCAAACTACAGGTATGTATAACTGACCTCTTGGACTATCCTGGAGGAAATGCAAAGTGGAACTCTACTCCTAAGTCAGAGATAAATGGTACGAAAGTCAAACTTTACCTATGGTCTATTCAATAAGGGCATCAATACGTTAGAATTGATTTCCTGGGAATGGAGAAAAGTAGCAAAAGGAAGTGAAGATGGCAAGAATACTCCAGTGTGAGTCTTGCATGTTCAGACACAGAGAAAGGCAAAGAGCTTCCAAGAACTCTTATCTCAGTAAGAAGCACTTCCTCCACTCAACCTCAGAAAGTATTTCCTCTGATACCATTTCCCAGACAAATTCCATAGACTTCATTAGTTCAACAAACAAGAAACAAAACACCACAGAGAGTAAGCTAGCTTTGAACAATGGTAGTGGGTTGCAAAGAAAGCCTAAGTGTCGTAACACCTTTTCACTAAACTGATGCTTTCAAATCACACTGAAAGGAATTTAAAGAACAATGACTCCAGCAGACAGTGTTTGGAAAATCCAAGATGAAAGGACATGAATTAAAGAGAAAGGGATAAACACCTTTCTGAAAGATGAACTTAGATGATTTTTGTTCATGTATTAAAACTAAAGTTAATAATGAGTCTTGGTAAAAACATACATTAATTTAAAACACCCCACGGAATTTGACGGAAATATACAGATTTGACCAAGACACAATGTGAAAAATCAACAGAAAAACATAACATTCCTTCAATTAAGCAAAAATTATTTTTTCTTGATTGAAGAAACATTGAACCTATCGTGAAAGTGAATGACAGATATATTTAAAAAAATATTTTACCTGATTTAAATAATTTAGGCACTTTTCAAGACACCAAAGGCAACAAATGCAAGATTTCAGCATACATCGAGCACAAGCATTCTCCTAGAAAGGGGAAAAGCAGAATAATTTTAAAACAATGTATCAAACAATCATAATCATAAAGATCTTCAAACATTAAAAATAAATTAAGTTTAAAAATCACAATCTGTATTTTAAAGTTTTGATCCCATGCCTTTTCTCCTAAAAATGTAATAACTGAAATATTTTTAAACAGTTCAACATTAAATTATTACCTACTACAAATACTATGGGAGTGCTGTGGCTCTGTGGATAAGTACTGGACTGCAAACTACAAAACTGGTGGTTCAAGTCCACTAGCCACTCTGTGGGGGAAAGATGAGGCTTTCTGCTACTGCAAAGCTTTACACCTTCAAAAATCCCATACAGGGTCGCTATGAGTCAGAACAAACTCAATGGTACTCAACAACAATAATAACAAATATGATACAGAGTGATATATAAGACCAGCAAGTACCTTACAATCTAGTAGGAGAAACAAAACGTTAACAAAAAAAAAGTTAGAGTCAGAATATGACACAGATACTAAGTGCTATAACAGTGGAGAATAGAAAGAAATGTTCTTTAGTAGGAATCAGGAAAGGTTTCTGGGAAGAGATGTCATTTGAGCTACATCATACTGAAGTACATGTTACACACTGAAGGCTAGAGGACAGGTACCAAGGAGGAATGTGCAAAGTCAACACAGAGGAAGGAAAAGCAGGGGGCATTTTTATCATGAGATAGTGTCCTTCTCTGTCTCTTATGCATGTTTTTATCTTAAAGTCTACTTTGTTGGAGATTAGTATTGCAACTCCTGCTTGGTTAGAGCTGTTGTTGGCTTGGTAAATCGTTTTCCATCCTTTGACTCTTAGTCTGTATTTGTCTTTGTGTGTAAGGTGTGTCTCTTGGAGGCAGCATATTGATGGATCTTATTTTTTTATCCATTCTGCCACTCTTTGACTCTTCACTGGTGCATTCAATCCATTGACATTCAATGCAATTATTGATAAGAATGAGTTGATTACTGGCATTGTGTTACTTTTTTGGTGCTGTTGTTTGTTCTTTGGTTCTGCTTACCTTCTTGTATTGGGTTTGTGTTTTTTGAGTTGATTCTGGTCGGTTTCTTTCTAGCTTCTTTCTTTGGTTGTTCTGTTTGGGAATTCATGTCCATGATCTGTTGTGGGGTGTTAACTTTCTTTGTGGTTACCTTGTAGGCTACTAGTTTTTCTCTGCATTTAGGATATTCCATTGCAACCTGTAATTTACCTGGCATCTCCACCACCTGGGCTTCTGTTGCTGTGTTTGTCCCTTCTTTGATGTTGATATGTTTATGTCTTTCAGTCGATCTCTGGGTTCCCTGAGTTTGTTGTAGTCTTGTTCTGTTCTGGACTCTGCTTTC
Organism: Chrysochloris asiatica; assembly: GCF_000296735.1. Taxonomy (NCBI): domain Eukaryota; kingdom Metazoa; phylum Chordata; class Mammalia; order Afrosoricida; family Chrysochloridae; genus Chrysochloris; species Chrysochloris asiatica. The sequence goes on from NW_006408587.1 coordinate 9,513,309, forward strand.
TGTTGACTGTGTTCCAGGTGGTGTTGCCATACCTGTCAATCTCTGTTTGTCATCTGTTCTTGTTGGTACTCCATCCCCAGAACTCCCTTTAGGATGTTTTGAAGTGCTGGGTTGGTTTTGATGAATTCCCTCAGATTCTGTTTATCCTGGAATGTTTTGATCAATATGTTTGATAGATAGTTTTGCTGGATAGATGATTCTTGGTTGACAGTTTTTTTCTTGCAGGGTTTTGTATATGTCTCCCCATTGCCTTCTTGCCTGCATGGCTTGTTCTGAATAGTCAGCGCTTAATCTAATTTGTTTGCCTTTATAAGTTATATTTCTCTTCTTCCTGGCCGCTCTTAGTATTTTTTCATTGTCTTTGGTTTTGGAGAGCTTGATTATTATATGTCTTGGAGATTTTATTTTGGGGTCTATCCTTCCTGGGGTACATTGGGCTTCTTGAATGTATATTTTCTCGTCTTTCAAGATGTTAGGGAAGTTTTCCTCCAAAGCTCTTCCACTATCTCCTCTGTAGATTTCCTTGATTCTTCTTGTTCCGGAATGCCAATAATTCTTACATTATTCCTCTTCATGTTATCCAGCATGTATCTTAGATTGTCTTCAGATTGTTTTATCTTTTTAGCTGTTTGCTGTTCTACCTTGGCTATACTGACAGATTTATCTTCCAGCTTGCTAGTTCTGGCTTCCATCTCTTCCAGTCTGCTCCTTTCCCCTTTCAGGCTATTATCTATTTCTGATATATTATTATTGATCATCTGGACATCTTTTTGCAAGTTTTGAATTGTTTCCAGTGCTGTGTCAATCCTATTAGATTGTTCCTGCAGTATTCTGGTTACTTCTTCCTTGTTTTCCTCAACCCCTTTTCAGAGTATTTGAATTTGTTTCCACATCATTCTTCTGAATTCCCTCTCAGGCAAATCCAGAACCTGCTCTTCCTCCTCTATAATACTTTTGTCTGTCTCCAGCTCATTTGTATCTGCTGCCTTTTTCTGCTTTTGGAGATGCTTCGATAATGTTAATTGTTTCTTTTTGGGCATGATTATTGTTATTTTGTTGTAATTATTATTGCTACGATCAGGAGGTAGGCGTCTGATGACGTCCGAGAGTCACCGTATTTCTGTTGCTCTCTGTGCCCTGGCTAAACTCTTTTTCCTGCCTGCTACACGCCTTGAGATTTCAAGCTAGGGCAGAGAACTCTCCTGTGGCTTTGTCTGCTTGAGATTCTCCATTTGGGTTGGCTCTAGCCCTCTAGCCTTGCCCTCAAAGCTCTACAGGGGTCAGGGCAGTCGCTGCCCACAGTGGCGGGCAAAAGTTTAATATGCCAAAAGGCCTCTGGGGCTGGCAGGTGGAGTCCGTGTCTGATGACGTCCGAGAGTCACCGTATTTCTGTTGCTCTCTGTGCCCTGGTTAAACTTTTTTTTTTTTTCCCTGCCTGCTACACGCCTTGAGATTTCAAGCTAGGGCAGAGAACTCTCCTGCCAAGCAGGGGGCATTTTTAGTAACTAGTGATAAGCTGGATTTCCCTAGAGCTGACGGCACTTAACAAGGGTATGTATGAGAGTCCTGGTGTGGCACTGTGGGTTAATGCGCTGGATTGCAAAGTCATTTTGGACTACAAAGTTGGCGGTCCCAGCTCACCTGCCGCTCCTGGGAATCCCTCTACAGGGTCACTATAGGTCAGAACCGACTCGATGGCACTTAACAACAACAACAAGATATGTATGAATGGGCGACATGGAGGAAGGATTGGATTCCAACATGTAAAGACTTTTAAAAAAACATTCACAACTTTTGGCCTTAACACGGTTGGGTGTTTTAGTGCAAGCAGAACTGAGGCGTAGAGTGTGCCCACAGAGAACCAGCGAAAAGTAGTGCCCCCTTACCTTTCCTTTGAGCTGACTGTGAATATACATGAGGATCATTCGTGGAATTTTGACTAATGTGATAATGAATGACCCTTTTGCCACAGTGCCAAGGTGATAACGGATAAGGCGATTCACTGATGCCAAAATAGGTGTAAATGGCAAATTCCTTTTATCCCTATTTTCAAAATAACCAAAAATATAATTAAGACAAAGTTAGAAACATATTAATGATTTAGAGACCAATGCAGTGAAATATTAGCTCTCTTATTCTAACGTTATGACAAAATTACAAAGTAATACTACCATGTAATACTAAATGCTTCAGGTACCCCATACAAAATTAATGTCTCATTTCTCTGTGGTAGTTTTACAGGGATCCTTTGCTCTAATATTTAAAGTTAAATAAAACTATGCTTTGCAAGTTCTTGCTATTGAATACTTATAGTGTTAACTATGCAATCAGAAGATGAATGTTAAAAGATATTCTAGCTAGACCTAGCACCCCATTATTAGGAAACTGTAAGACTTACAGTTTCCTAAGTTCTGAAGTTAAGACAGGGCGCTCTCAATGCTTGTTTTAATCCAAACAAATGACAACAGCATGGTGTTTTTTGTTGGACTTTTATATAACGTACCATATGAAGTACTACTACAAGGTTCATTCTGCTAACTATAATTTTGTTGTTTCATGACCTGTTGTTCTGGTCATTTTCTTTTGTTTGGTTGAGAAAGTTACAGAAAAGCATAAAGATTAAAAATAACAATATTCCAAGTTTCTACCTCACATAGTTATCAACATCTTGTCATATTCTTTTCTCTATCAGCCTCAGTCCCTTTTCTTCCTCTCCAACCTCAAGACACAGTCCCTTAGATGAACTTGAGTTTGACTTTTTCTGTTAAGTATCAATTCTTACCTAGTAAAATAGTATGTTACTACGGCTCCTGCCACAGCCATCTGCTGACAAGCTAGAATGAATTCACTGATCCAGATCAGGCCCACTGCGTGGTACCACCACATGTACTGCAGAGGCCCAGAGACTTTGAACTCCACATAGCCTTGCTCATTCGGAACAGCACTACCTACAAAAACAGCAAGGAAGGAAAGAGGAAGTAGATGAAATGTAGACAAGAATACGTTTATTAAATAAAAGAAATTAATCTAATTTCCAATAATAAATGTCTACCTCTACCTCCGAAATTTTATGATCATAGGTCTGTTTGACTAAGTGGCAAAAATAACTATCACTTGAAAAATTAAACACTGTACCTCACTGCATTTTGCTTTTCTCATAGGCAGCCCATAAAGGTTTTAAAAGTTGGTTGTTTTATTTGAACTTACCATACTATCAGTTATTCAGTTTAAGCATGGATTTCACAAACTTCCTTTCCTCCTTTACCCACCCCCCTTCCTGAAGTATTTAATAATTACAAATCTAAGTTGTTAGCAAAGTACAGAATTATGCTCAGTTGTTATATGTGACCAGAATAGTCCCATTTAGGCTTTCTAACCTTATGCAATGCCTTAGAATTAATTCCATTTTGACCTACCTTTTTTGCTATTTACTAGGAACTCTAGGTAGGTTCAGGTTATTTCCTAGAAAATCCCAAGAAAGCAAGCCAATCCTTGTCTGAAATTGGGGTTAAGGCCACTCCCATAGTGGCACTGTAATCATTAGCTCATTTTAGAATTGATTCAAATGTCTGAGTGAGCACAGGAACTTACATCAACATCCATGACCACCTCAAAAATAGAAGGGGATTTCAGACCTTCCTTGATCTAACCCCATTGCTAGGATGACCTAAAAATCATAGCGTAGGGAGTAGGTTACTGAAGAGCCACTGCTATGGCTAGTTCTGATAGTGACTGAACCTTGGTCAACAAATGTCTGAAGCATTTTACCACTCTGATGTTTTAAAAAATATTTTAATGCAGAGCATAATTATCACCAAGAGAACAAAACAATATATTTTCTTACCGGTAGTGCCAAGAAAAAGAAGCGTCATGATCCAATATACCCAAAATAGGACAAGAGCAAAGAAAGTCCAAAAGGGTTGGAAGACTAGTAGTGGCAAGTGAATGAAGACCTTGCCAGCCACGTGGAACAAAGCTATGGTAAGAGCCACACGTTTGCGCATAACCAACATTATCAGGAACAAGATAACCTGCACAGAGAGAACGAGCACTGTGATGTCCAATGGCTGGGTAAGTGGCGAAAACAGAGGCTGAACAATGGTGGATATCCTTATTGGAAATCTTCATTCTAAAACCTGCAAGTATCATCCTTAGACTCTCAGTACTATTTAATCAGTCTGATTTCTCTTGTAGTACTTATACTTTATGGTGTAGCGCTGTGGGATAATGCACAAGATTGCAAGGTTGGTTTGAAGCCACTCCTTTGAAACCCTATACAGGGTTGCTGTGAGTTGGAAACGACTTGCCGGCACTTGACAACAGCAACAATTGATCACTTTCAATTGCATAGAATGGCTATTCATTGCCCTTTAAACATTAAAAGGAGTTCTCACTGTATTACTACTATATATCCTAGAATTCTTCTTTCATTTCTCCACTCATTAGGAATCAAAAGATACTATTTGTGACTAAAGTCATTAAGAATACGACTTTCATCTCCCTTAGTGGGCCAAAAGCTCCTTATGAGTGGGGTCCATGCCAGAGTCAACCTTTGTATCCCCTGGTACCTAGCATAGGGAATTATACTTAGAAATTTATTAATACATACTTGCAAAATAATACTAACAAATATTGCTCAGTACCAATGGTTTAAGTAGTTGCTTGCAACGTTCAATAAAAGGATACACTAGGGCAAATAAGTTGAATCAAAGATTGAAGTATGGATTCTTTACCCACTTGTTAATTAGCAATTTTACTCTGTAGGTGGTGAGCATAGAACCTCACCTATATTTTTTGAAATGCACATAAGCACAATAAAAGTTTAAAGGGAAAATAAACAATCAATGAACCAGTACATAGAATATGAAGTGACCTCTTTCTTAACATACTTTTCTACAGCAAAGAGGACAATTGGTATTAAAGTGCTAACCCCGTAAGGCATCGGCTTTTATATGACCAAATGATTTCATTTGTAAGTGAATATTCTAGGAACAATTCTTCTAAAGAATCTTAGGCAGTTACAATTTCAAATAGCACTCCTCCATTTCAGAAGCCTCCTGAAGACTTTTTAGTGTTTCCTATGCAGTGTGGGGCAGAGATCTTATTTGGACTTATTTTAACTCTGCAAATGCTAGACGTGAGGTTTTGGCTCTACCAATGATCTCCAGTAAACAAAACCCCAAAACTGGAAAAATACAGGGCTAAGTCTTCACTCACTGTGAACACTGTAGCAGATATGGCATAGATGAGGAGGGCCCGAAGATTGTCTTCAGCTATCTGAAGCTGTTCAGGAATAACTGTTTCTTTGGGAGATCTTCTTTGTTTTGCATACAACCACCATAGTACACCTGTGCCACCTGGAGACACCCACCCCCCCGAAAAAAAAAAAAATAAATAAAAATTTGTTTGCATTAGTTAACACAAGAACATATCTAACATAAAACCTTAATTTTTTTGGAACCTCCCTATACATCTTCCTGGGACTAATGGAAGAGCACAATTCATTTCGAGGGGAGATGGATGGATGGGATGTGGCTACAGATTTTTACCAGCATAAGAGGAGTTTATCTTGCAAATTAGGCACTTGAAAATCCTTCAGTGTACCCAATAAGCTTCTTTCAATTTTACTTATAATGAACTCTGAACAGGCCAACAAAAAAAACCATATACTATTCCCAGACACTTGAGACTAATTAATAGAAAGAGAGCCTCAGAATTTGTTTAAACTAGGGAGGTTATGGGTAGCAAGTAAGGGTCACAGAAATCAGCAAGGATTCTCAAGGAGAAGAACTTATCTGCTGTACGCATGACCGTAGCCCAGCACCAAGTGCTTACAGAATCAATCAACTGAGTTAAGTATTTGTTAAGTGAATAAATGAAGACCAAAAGACTAGCTTCCACTGAAGGTACAAGCGAAGACAGAAATCTCTAAGAGCTGTGGCCATTAGGGATGAGTTTTATCTCCCAAACTGGCTCAGAGATTCTGAGAACCAGACTGAAGGGAAAGAAAAACCTATCTTCACCATACATTTTATTCAGTCCATTCAGCAAACATTTTGCGTGACTAGAGCAATTACTGTTCTAGGTGATAGGACACAGTAGTGAGCAAAACAAAGCTCCACCTTCACAGAGTTTTTATAGTACTAAAGGAACAACAGCAACAAAAAATATATAAAGAACTAGTAAATGCATAGTATACTAAGGCTCAGTAAAGGTTTCCTGGTAAGAGGGATAGAAAGTGTTGGGGTTGGGAAAGGGTTGCAATTTTATATAAGATGGGTAAGCAAAACTTCAATGTTAAGATTATATGATACTTAGCAAGGAACTTAAAGACAGACAGAGGGCAGTCCATAAAATATCCAGGGAAAGAGGTAACAGAAGTTCTAAGATACTATGGTGGGACCAGGCCTACCAAGAGAGAAAGGAGGCCTCTGGGACTACAGCAATGATCAAAGGAGAAAGTAAGGGGGTGTGAGCAGAGAGGGTGGCTGGGGACCAGGTCACACTTTAGGCCTGTGGTGAAGAAATGGAAGGTTGAGAGCAGAGCTCTGTGTATACGTGCATAAGATGAATGCCTGAGAGATAATAAATTGGGCTACCATCTTCATACCTCAGTCTGACAGCTGTCAAGTATGAGTGGAGACAAAGGGAAATACCACACCTTTTCGGTTAGCAAATACCAAGCATGAATTCTTCTTCTGCTGAAGAGGAGTAAACAAACCAAAACAACCAGCAGTCTATAAAAAATGTTTCAGAGCGATGAAAAGACTTCGTTTGAAATTGTGCTTGTATAAGGTAAATATTTAGAAAATGGCTTAATAGCCTCAAGAAAAGGAAGAAAATATATTCTCTACAAACAGGAATAAGAAGTTGTGAAAGAAGACTGAAACTCAAGAAAAATAAAATGACTTAATAATGACGTCAAGGAGAATATTGTTCACAATAAACGATGGAAAGTATCATTTATTAAGTATTAAAATTTATACTAGCAACTGTGCTAAACACTTGATGTATGTGACCTAATATAAGCACCCTAACACTATTATGTGGATATTATCAGCTCCACTTTAAAACCATGAAATTTAGGAAGATTAAGTAACATACCAAATGTCACATACTTAGTAAGCAGTAGAGCTGTATTCTAATCTAGATGTATTATAAGACTTGTTCATCTAAATATAAAATTAGCTACAAAGGCTAAACGTTGAAATGAAAAGAGCTCTCCCAGAATGTAAAGGGAATAACAAAACGATTAAACTGATACTTTAGAAGAATGAACATTCACCAAAAGAAGAAAACCACCCAAACAGAAACATAATCAAAGCAACAAAAAAAAAAGAAAATATATCAGAATTTCAAAAGGAGATTTCCCCAAAACAAGATCACAGGCAAGCTTAACTAAGATTCAGGCCAAGGACTGGAATTTAGAATGGTGTCCTACTTACTTTCCGAAATAAAGTACAGATTGAAGGGAACATATTGTGCCTAAAAAATGTTATATCTAGCATACTCAATATTCACATGCAAAGGCAAAGACAATCTTACATAAGGAAAGAGGTGATAAAACATACACCTTCATGAGCAAGTTACTTTAATTTACATTCCACTCAATATCGAGATGAACTGAAATTAAGAATTTAAGAATGGAGTTTTAAGAAAAAAACAAAACAAAGGACTAGTAGTTCTTATGAAACCAGTTACAGGAAAGCTTAGATGTAAATTGCAATTATGAAACTTTTAAAGGTCAAGATCAAGAAAACATTTTAAATAAAGATAGAGCATGTGAATATCTTAACTTGAAAAATGACCTGAATACAAAGTGCAGATCATTTACCAAAGTGTGGAATCGACATGCCGGCACTTAAACAACAAATAACAAAGATGGGAGTCAGCAGAAGGGCATAGGGTAAGATGGGGGGAAAAATGCTAAATTTAAACTTTTCATGACTGAATTATGCTCTGCTTTGAAAGTTTTTGTTGATACCATATGTTTCCAGTAATGGAAGGAAGGCATGCTGAAATCAAGGGCAAAAATGTTTCAAGGTAATGTAGATTTGGATACAATTATATAGGAATCATGCACCAAGTGGCAAGTGGACTCAGGTGGTAGGATTGGTGGGGTGAGTTTGCTTTTCAGATTCACACAGTTATAAAGATCCCTGTCAGGTGTCCCTGTCATACTACACCTGGAACAACAGTTTCCCAAGAAACCTGAGAGGCTGAAATGTTCGTGGGTAATTTGTCCTACTGGTCACCAAAGGGCAAAAGGAGGTAGGAGGAAACTCAACATACACCATTTCACTTCAACCTTTAATAATGGCGAAGTCTTGTTTAAAAAATGTTTTTTGAAAATATATGTGCTACCACAGAAGTAAAGACATACTGCAAAGGGGAAGATAAATCAAAGACAGCATAGTCCATATAGTAAAGACAAAGAAAACAAAGTAAGAAAGCATAAATTTAAAACATCATTAAAACTGAATATATCTAGCTAATATAAGAGCAAGCAAATTGTTCACTGGGGAGCCATCAAGGCAAGACATCAAGGCCCTTCAGGACAAATCTCCCTCTAAGACTGAAATTCAAAGGGAATACATGAGCAGGCATGTAAGCCTGCTGGCGATCACATTGGTCTACTGATGAATGGAAGAGGGGGAAAGGCAGCAATGAAGATATGGGCTGAGTTGGATCATGTTCCATAGACTCCCGCAGACCTGGAGATGAGAAAGAGAAGAAGAAGGGCTGGTTGGTCTGAAGTGTGGTGAGACCCCAGGACTCCTAAGCCCATGAACAAGGACATAGCCATGGAGGGCTAGAGCTGACAGTGAAGCGTCCAGCTGATTTGAAGTGAGAGGAGATGCACAAGAACACTCAAACTTGCAGATAGTACCCATTTTACCTAGCCTTGATGGCTTGATGATCAGAACTCAACTAGAAGAAGATTAAAAAAAATTTTTTTTTTGATAAAAGAAACAAGTAGAAACTGCTACAATTTATGAACTTGACCTATACTTATGGATGTAGTAGCTCAATATACCAACAGAGGGAAGGAGACCTCACATCAAGTATCAATCCTATCCCCTCTGTATACAGGGTTGATAGGGATGGGCAACCTTGACATTGGTTACCTAAAATGAGGGGGCAATAAAGGCATGAAGTGACTGGCTTACAAGTTTTCAAGAGGAAGTTTAGTTTAATAGTGTGCAGGGGAAGATAGAGTCCTCACTGAAGAGTTTTCATTTTGTCTAGATGGGTCTGGTGAAAGGAGATGGGGATAAGAAAAAACAAAAAACCATCAAATATAGCATTTGAAATCATAATTGTAAATAGGGCAAATGCCTCTTAAAGAACCTCACACTGGGTTTTAAAAAATGCTATATAACATATATATGTTAAATATAAATATGCATAGAAAAGTTTGAATTTTAAATATTAACAATGGTGAACTTGATCATTTATAAAATTATGAATCTTTTGAAAGCAAAGGCAAACAAAATTATTTAGAGAACATATACTATGTGAAAGTAACATTTTTTTTTCCTTCTTTATTTTCTAAGATAAGTAGGTAAGAAAAAATTAATTAAACAAACATACATGGAAAACCCAGAAGTTTTTATTATAAGCAAGAAAATGAAATAGAACGCAAATAAAATAATGAATCATTTTAAAACATACACACAGATTTATCATGTAAGGAATAGTTTAAACTAGAAAGAACATACACACCTTAGAACAGCACACACACACCTAAAAAGTTCAACATTACAGGAATCTAGCTCTTTAGTTGCCAGACGGGACTATTGAAGAATCAAGTTAAAATACAGAGCAAGAAAGAGGGAGAAAAGAGTCTCAACAATTTTCTTTTCTCGAGTGCTCTTCCCTCAGAACTGATAATGAGAGAAAAAGAAGTTATCTCCTTTGAAAAATATTCTCATTTTTTAATTTCAAATGCCAATGGTCTTCTCATTCTATTTGATTTAGTGAGCTCACAATGAACTGTGTAACTCCAATATAATCTACTTACCAGTCCTTTTAACAGTTTGAAAAAGTTAATTCACAAGCCTTAAAAGAGGAAAATTACTTAACATATTTGAAGTAGTTCTGAATGGAGGCAGTATTAAAAAACAAACATTAACTCTCAAATTTAATTACTAAAAAATCAAAGAAATAAGCAGCTTACCAAGGGAACCCAGTATGACCAGAATTGTTAAGATCCATACAAGTACTCTTGATATATACCTGATTATCACCATCAAAATCATGGATAGAACTGTAGAGGAGATAGAGAACACATAGAATATTATTCGAGCACATAGCAAAATACAAAGACAAACACTTTCAATTGTGGCGATTGACTAGTTCCTGACCACCGTTTACTAGGTTGCGAAAAGAAACTGGCTGCTTTGTTAATTGTGCCAAAGACACCTAACTGAGTAGATTTATAAATGACAGAAAATAATACATGCAAATGCACATGTGACTCAAAAAACAGCATAGGATTGATGTCGATTCACCATGGGAAGACATCAGAACTCACATGCAAACACACATGCCCACACACAAAGTGCAGATAATGATATGGCATGTTGGTGACAAGAAAAATACCACACGTAGACAGAGATCAACTAAATTAGGTGCTACACTTCTTGAAGCTTTCTATGAATTCAGAAGCTACTTCTCTGACTGTCAACAAGTTAGAGAACATTGTATCTTTTTCTGGTTGATTCTTCTCTATTACGCCAAGGGATGGTCTGACCCTACTGAACAATCCTACAAAAGCTACTGAGGTCAAAATTTCTCTGACCTTATTTCTCAACTATGGTCAGGGCTCCTGACTGAAAATCCCTCCCTGACAAAGGGACAAAACTTACTTTGAGTTATTTAGCTAACTCCTCTATCTGTCCTTAAATAAATGCCAATATGTTAAAATGTTGAGTAAAAATCTCAGAGAAAAAAGAAAAGGGAGGAGGAGGAGGAGTGGGCAATTTATCTCTTGCAAGATGAAATATTTTGCTGAAATCAGAATTTGGCCATCTTTAATTAACTAAAGGCCCACTTCACAAATAGGCAAAGGTTTTTTGGGCTTGTATTATATTATCAAGTCTCAAAACAGACCGTTCTAATATAAAAAAAGGACTATCAATGATCTAACAACATTATTATCACTACTTTTTAAGATTGGATTTTTTTTTTTTATTGGTTATGGTATCAACTATTTCAGAAACCAAATGATTTTTATTTAAAAACTAGATTAATATCCAATTTCTTTGGGCCATTTACAAGCTAAATAAACAGTTGCAATCTGTGTGCCTTGGTAACATTATTAAGGTACTCATTCTTGTAATAAGTGTATAGGAATCAAAAGCAGGTGGGAAACTTTCAAACATTACAGAAATAAATTTTTATATAGACAGCATTATCTCAACTGAGTCAAGCATTACCTAAGCAAAAAGAAAATGCTCCAATGATAGGAAGGATGGACATACAACTTTTATATTCTCAATGACTATAACAGCTATTAACAAGCAAAAATACTAATGTCATTTATATAATTAAAGTTGTTTGGTCCTTAGCAAAGTTTACTTCTAACAAATAAGGTCTTTACATTCATTGTGAGGTGACTATACATAGGGTTCTAGGATGAAATTTTATTTTATTATCTATTTATTGACCAGAAAATTCAATGGCTAGCAAGTGGTTATTTCCTAATTTTCTAGCAATACAGTGATACTATGAACTATAGTCATGGGGGTAAAAATGACACCTTCAAAAATAATCCATCAGAAATCTATGTACTCAGATGGGAAAATATAAGAGAATATGTGCCCTCTTTATAAGCAAATATGACTTCTGCAATAATAAATACAAGCAGAAGGCTGCTGATTCATTAAAAGAAGCATCTTGCTATCATAGCAAATGTAGTTATAAATAGACTTCATAACCAATGTTTGGGAAAACACCTGGTTTTCTCCAAGGAGGGAAAAGCGTTTCAGATATATATATATATATATATATTTATATATGCACATATTTATAACTATATATAATCTGAAACATTTACTCCAATTTTGGGAAATTAAACATTTTATAAGTATCCCAGTGGTATTCATGTTTTGGCTAAAAGAACAGTCTTCTACTGTAGTACTATGCAATCGCTAATAATGAGAAAAACAATTACCTAGTGATAACAAGCAAAGTCCCAATATAATTTCTTTGCTGGTCATTACTCCACTAATCAGCCTGTGTAAGACACTATTGTCACTGACAAAGGTGATCAGGGCCTCTGCAAACTTGGCATAGCAGGAAATGTTCACAGGAGCACAGCGATGGAAGAATGGAATAGGTGCACTGGTGACACAAGAAAAAAAAAATCAGAAAAAAAATTACTCCTACTTAATATAAATGCCACATCAAACACACAAATGAAAGGTGAATATGGCTGCAATACACTCCACCCTCCACACATCATCATGGAAGCTAAGAGCTGTGAGCTAAATGCTGTGAGGATGACTGGAATGGGTTGTGATGCCAATCTTACCACAAGCCTTACCGGAGGGTGGAGTGCATGTTCCAACAGTAGACATTACCCACCCCTTCTTTACACACATACACACACACACACACACACACAAAGCCAAAAGCAAAACCAAACACTGAAACTCCTCAGCCTTACATATCTATCAATCAAGGGGCAGATGACAAAACTACAAACATATACTCTATTGAACGGAAAATGAATTTTTGCCATAAGCAATTTAAAAAATAAAAATGACATGCTTTTGCTTAAGATGTGCCACCATTAGTAGGGTCTTTCCCCGATTAGAACAGCACACAAAACCTCAGAATTAAAGTGTCTGGGGCATGAACTTTACTACTTCTCATATAAGTTAGACATGCGGAAACATCAACATACAGCATTAATTAATATGCAGCTATTCAAAAACAATCATCAGGAATACTAATAATGTGGAAACACTTATGACATAATAGTACAAGAAAATAAATGGATAAAAATTAATATCTAGTGAGATGATTACACTGCCACAAAAAAGATGTATACATACGCATGAGAACAGAAAAAGTATACAAAAAACAAAAAATATCTGATTTGCTAGGGACATGAGTTTCTTCATGGGACTATTTTCCGATTAGATGTCATCTTTACTGTGAGATGCTTTGTGTCACACACACAAAAAGATACTATAATCAGTTACTTAAGCAGCTCTCTCAGGTTTTACTGACTGTACCTCTAACTTGTGAAGAGACACACTGTATGTGAGCTATACACAAATCAGGTTTGTTATAACATGGTTGGACTTCAACTTCTAAGAGGATAATACATCTCATCAAAGAGAGATTTTTAAACCAAAAACTGTGACTATGCCTTCACTTTGATTTATTTATGCACTAAGAAAGTCCATGTTTATGTCCAGGAATAAATATGCACTCATGAATATATTAAGTTAAAATACAGCCATCAGTAACATGAATCCCATATTTTCAGAATTGTTTGTAGGGCTCTACAATCATACAATCTAATGTAACATTTCTGACTAAATGATGTTTCTATCTGATGTATCTATCTTTTCATTATTGGTTGCCACTTTATTTTGGTCAAATTAATAGAAAAGACTACATGGTTGGATGTCTAATTCCAAGGTTTCTGAACTCAGCGGAGCAACTTTGTATGCCCAACTTAATGAAACACTATCCTTGTTTCATTCCTCAAAAAATATTATTTCATTTTAACTAAACTTACTTGTTCCTTCAGTGTTAGTATATGAGCACCCCTGGGAGAAATAATAAAGCAAAATCTCCCAGGCTGCAAAAGTTCATGGAACAATAAAGGTTTAGCCTGACCTTAGTTATGCTGTAGTAAAATACATCTAAAAATGATGGTGTGACTATATGACATGAATTCACTTTTTTTTTTTTAAAGCACACTTGTTCAATTTTATTAGTAGGACATGGAATACCATACTCTGAAAATAACTTAAACACTTTCAGTATTCTGTACTTTACAAAGTCACAATTGTTGTTGTTCTGTGCCGTGGAGTCGGTTTCGACCCATAGTGACCCTGTACAGGGTTTCTGAGGCTGTAAATCTTTACGGGAGCAGAAAGCCTCATCTTTCTCCCGCGGAGTAGCTGGTAGTTTCGAACTGCTGACCTTGCGATTCGTAACCACTACGCTACCAGAGCTCCTTACAAAGTCACAATAGGTTTGATAAATCTCTCTCTGTTGCCATAGAGCATTTCATTGGCAGAAGCAGTAATAGATGATCCAAGTTGGCCTTCACACAGCAAATTCTTGGTTGTGATCTTCTATTGTACCTAAAACCATTCTGCCAGCAATGTTGATTATGTTTCTGGTATATTTTCACTGGAATTTTGTTTGCCTCCTCTTCTGCCCTTTGTAAAAGTCGACTCAAGACTCAGCTCAAATATTGCCTTTTGCACCCTTTGCTGCCAAGCCCCTATACCCATCTTGGCCCTGAACATAGAGCACTTCTGAGATCCCAGGGTTTGATCATTGCTTGTTCATAAGACTGTCTCCCCAGCAGGCAAAGAACCATCTCGTCTGAGGTTAGATTTGTGCAACACTTTGATGGATGAGCCCTGCGGAGTAGCAAAAGTGTTCTGATAGCTGCAAAACTTTATGCAGACTAGAATGTAGACGAGGATGAGCCAGTGGATCAGGATTGGCGACCTAGGGGTAACGTTGCTCCAAGAAAAAGCCTGGTTCCGCTCCCAGAACGGATGTTGCTCCATGCTCTTGCTCTCTGTGCTTGCCTAATGATGACCCAGGATGCTGTGCTAATCGAAAAATATGGAACGGTTCACGAATTTGCGTGTCATCCTTGCGCAGGGGCCATGCTAATCTTCTCTGTATCGTTCCAATTTTAGTATATGTGCTGCCGAAGCAAGCACCATGAATACACATTTAAGATATTTGATTTTGTGTGTACCTGTGTATGTCCAAGGAGACTTCAAAAAGTTTGTGGAAAAACGCAATTGATAATGGAATTTTTCCTCAACTTTTTGAAGCGCCCCCCTCCAGTATTTGTATATTCCTCCAAAACGGTTACTGAAGTTAATGTCATCAGACTCAATATTTTATCAGACATTGCAGAGAGTCAGCGCATTCTGAATGATGTTTGAAATTAGACAGGCAAAAGATAAATTTACAACTTAAAATACTTGTAAGTGCAAGTGACTTTGGAAGCTGATTTGTTCTTGTTATGTGCCATGGAGTCGGTTCCAACTCATAGCGACCCTTTACAGGGTTTCCGAGGCTGTAAATCTTTACAGGAGCAGAAAGTCTCATCTTTCTCCCACGGAACAGCTGGTAGTTTCAAACTGCTGACTATGAGATTAGCAACCCGACTCTTAACCACTACTCTACCAGAGCTCCTTTGGAAGCTGATTAGGGATCCACCAAAACCCACAGACAACTTTGATGTATTTTATAAACTTTTTGTCTCCTCATGCTGTGTAGACACTGTCCCTCCCCAGTTAGTACCTTTGTCTAAGGGCTTTTCTAATCCTATGTTAGAGTCTGGTCCTCTGTCCTCCTCTCTGGCACATGATTCTCTACGTTCACTCTTTTAATTATTCTATCATCTCCCATGTAGCCTCTTGGTAACTCATTTGAATTTAACCTTGAACATGAGATGTATCCATCCTAAGGACATTCATATTTTATTCTTGTTTCTAATACCTAACAATTTTCTTGGCCCTCTTCTTCTGATTTTCTTCTCCCTGTTTTTTTTTTCAGTTAAGACAACTGGAGGTGAAGTTTATCCTCTGTCCAGAGGAGGTGCCACTTACACCCCCCATAGCCTAACAGGAAGCAGGTAGGTTTTTATACTCAAAGAGAAACATACACACCATTTCCAAAAGAGAGGAGAGCCTGTGACAAAGGAAAGAAAAGTGAACTTGGGGTCAGAAGCCCCAGCCTAACAATGCGTAGTTGCATGTCAACCACCTCTCTATCTCAGTTTTTCTGTTACTGAAAGGGTAGAAATGAAATTAATGTGTAAATCTCTTTAGATCTTAGAAATAATAAAAAAGAGCTCACATGTAGCTCACTTTTTTCTAAATTACATAGCAGTAGCATCACATTATCTAGTGGTTTTGTGCTTTTCAACTGACAGCTCTAAATTAGAAGGTATAAAATTGACACAAGCTGATTAAACTACATGGCCTAGCTGATGGTCAAAATCTTTTCTGCATGGTAATGAATGACAGAAATAGCAGGCAAATACAAGAGGAGATAATATTTGCATGTCTTTTCAAATAAAATTAAGTATTTAGTTTTAAAATAAAAAAGCATTAGTTTCCCTTGTTTGTCATCCCTTTTCTCATCAACATTTCACCAAACAAAAACAATCCAATCAGCTATTGTCTTTGGATACTGGAATTATTTTCTTCTGAAAAAAATAAAAAAACTAATCATGCATTCAAATGGTCGGTATCTCATATCATGTGATTTAAATCCCATGTGATATGCTGTGTTTCAAATAAGATGAATTAGCTGATTTCATATCCCTTTTATAGAAAATAATACTTTTGAGAACCAAGTAGATGAGCCTTGCCTAAATGAACATATTCTGGCCTAAATGAACATTGTGTGCTTCTTAATTAAAGGAGTAAGTATAAACAATGTGATAAATTGTATGCTTTTCTATCTTTGAAGCCCACAGAATATTGAATCTTTAAGAAGTCAATGTAGTCCCATTAGAATTTTGATGATGTTTCACATTATTGAAACATTAGTCAACAAGAACAAAATGAATTTATAATGAGTCTTTTAAACATATCTTAAGATCAGTTGTTCAAAGGAAAATTGCATCTTACCTTGGCGAACATACTGACCATTTGTCTTTAAGGTCAGACTATCACAGTTAATGAGCTCCCTTCAAGCATGATATCTAGGACCTCTTGTCCATATACCTTCACAAGAGAAGGCAGGAATTTTGCATCTCATACAACTATGCTAAAATTTCCGGTTAAAAAAATTGCAATTATAAGCGATTTCTAGCTAACAGTTTTATTTAAGAAACAGTAACAATAAAGGGCTCTGACAATGTATCTAGAACACACAAAGGACAAGAGATAGATGTCAAGAATCTAATGGCGATACAGTGGTTTTCATAATTTAATTTTTTACCCATTTCTCATTTCATTTTTGCACACAAAAAAATAAGTATGGGGTAGACTATTAAGATACTGAATTCAAATTCTGATTTCCAACAGTTTGTATGGTGTTGGGTAATTCCTTTAACTCCTCTTTTCTTCCATTTCCTCATCTACATATTGCTATTGTTGGTTAAGTGCACTTGAGTCACTTCTGACTCGTTGTTGTTAAGTGCCGTCGAGTCGGTTCCGACCCATAGCGACCCTGTACAGGATTTCCAAGGGTGTAAATCCTTACGGGAGTAGAAAGCCTCATCTTTCTCCCACGGAGCGGCTGGTAGTTTCGAACCGCTGACCTTAAGGTTCGCAGCCCGATTCATAACCACTACGCTACCAGAGCTCCTTACTGCTGACTCATAGCAACCACGTATAGGGTTTTCTGAGAAGTTGCTGATGAGTCTGAACTGCCAACCTTGCGGTTCAGACCGATTGAGTGCTTACTCTACAGTATCACACTATAAAGTTAACTTCGTTTGAATCTGCTATTTTAAAAATAAGAATAGGTAACATGTGTTTGTTTGTTTTTTTCTTCTTGGCTATTAGCTTCTCATCTCCATGTTGCTACTGGGATGCATGGTGACACCAGCAGATAAGCACTGGTCTGTGAACCACAAAGTCTGTGGTTTGAGCCTGCCAGCTGCTCTGTGGGAAAAAGATAAGGCTTTCTGCTCCTGCGAAGATTTAAAGCCTGGGAAGCCCTATACAGGGTCACTATGAGTTGGAACCGCCTCTACAGCACTTAAACAACAGTATTGTCGCTACTTTACCAGAACTCAGTATTCTTTCTGACATGTAAAGGTGCTCCAATACATGTCTTATGAAGAAACTGAATGTAAGTCATAGCTGTTTTCTCTGGCTCTATGTAAGGGTAAGCATTGTAAGTACATGGCTATATTCCATCATTGCTACCATGGTTAGCACTTTACCAATAAAGAGTTAGGAATCTGGGTGAAATACTGCCCTTTCTAGGCATTTGCTTTTAAAATTCAAAAGCTTATAAGAATTGTAGCTGGGTATTGCCTTTCATTAATATTTCACTGCAAATTAGATGATGACTGCCTTCCTCTAAACAGGCGCTGTTTATAGTCATAAGAGGGCCTTAGGTACCCAGGAAGTTTGGAGGAAAGTAGAAATCTTTATAAATGGGAGGAAAAATACTTCCTAGACCAAGAACCAAGAACAATAATGAACGTTTTACATATATTACCTAACTTAATTCTTACAACAATTCCATGGGAGAGAGATTATTATTCCTAATTTACAAATGAGGATATTGCATTTACAGAGAAGGTAAGAAGTTTGTTCAAGATGACAAACAGAAAGTAGCAGATGTAAAATTCACCCCTGTCTATCTTGACTCAATGGAGTCCTGGTGTGGCGCTGTGGGTTAATGCTCCAGACTGCAAAGCCATTTCAACTGCAAGGTTGGTGGTTCAAGCTCACCAGCTGCTCTTCGGAAACCCTATACAGGGTCACTATGAGTCAGAACCGACTGGACGGCACTTTACAACAAGAAATCTTGATTCAAAGTTAATGCTCTTTCGGCTCCACAAGGAGGAGAACAGCAAAAGAGACATGGCGGTCACTAAAGACCATTTACGTGTCTGTGTCAAAGCTTTGCCCGGTGCTTGTCTTTTGGTACATGAAAAACAAAAAGAATCAACAAAAACACAGTCCCTATTACCATGAATTCCTTAAGGGCAGAGCCCAGGTCTTACTCATCTTTGGATACTTGATATCTAATGCTGTGTGCAGAATGGGGTTATGCCCCAAGTTTTTATTAAGAAGAATTTATTCTTGTTCTCTAATCCTTTCATTTTTCTTAACAAACATTAAATGACTATTATTCATGAGGTCTTTATTTGCCTTTCGTCTATCCACAGTTTCTTTTCTGCTACTTTCCAACAGACTTAGTTCAGATTCAAAAGATACTTAGATTTTGAGGTTCTAGAATTAAGTAGAACACAAAGATCTTTACACAAAGTGTTTCATAGTATCAGTTCAGATTGCATCTACTATTCATATGTCATTTGATGACCTTGTCTGTCCATTTAGAAAGCCCAGCCTCTAATACTATGGCTTAGTCTCCTAAGTGAACATTCTTAGGCCACTTTATGTGAGCTACATGTGTGTGAGCAGCCACAACTAGAACACTCAAGAGAACCTGGAAAAAGCAGTCTTCAGTGAGGATCAGGAGAAGGAGGGGGGGGGTCTGTAGTTTAAAACCACCACTCCCCCCACTTCAGTACTATACAGGATCATAACCTCATTCTTACATAGTAGCTGTTTGGTTATCTTTTTATAATATATTCAGACCTTAAGAGAGTGACTCCACATTCAAAGTATGCATCTAAAATGGGAATAAGCCATGAGTAGATAAAGGGTACCGAACTTTTCTTATTTTTACA
This sequence comes from Chrysochloris asiatica, assembly GCF_000296735.1. NCBI lineage: Eukaryota > Metazoa > Chordata > Mammalia > Afrosoricida > Chrysochloridae > Chrysochloris > Chrysochloris asiatica. Next base: position 9,532,915 of record NW_006408587.1, read on the forward strand.
ATGAAAATTTTTCTTCAGTAACTAGTCAAAATACCTCTTTTTCTTTACTGTCACTGCCTCCCAAATATTCTCACATTTCATGGGGGCACTCTCCTCACCACCAGTACCAACCTAGACCAACAGGTCAGGAGAGTAGGTCCCACTAACGGCAGTGTGTGTTTGGTTTGGGATTGGTTCTTACTTAGAAGCTTTTAGATATTGCCTTTATTTTCATGTCTATACTCTTTAAATTTCAATATTCAACAACAACTTGACAAGACTAGAAAAAGCGAAAATCAATTGAACAGATATATTCCTTACTATTTTTCAATAGCAAACTTTAGATTCAAGCTAATAAAGCACACATTACATCCAGAACATTACAAAGGGAAGCAGTCATGAATCTCTCAAAATGCTTTACCTAATAGCTTGCTAAAACGTACTGAAGTACAATGCAAGTGGCTCAACTCAGTTTCTACGGAGAAGATTACTCAGGCTACACACAGTGAGCAATAAAAACTAAGATTCTCAAGAACAGTTACGCTCCAAATCCTATATACCTAATTCTGAAGATATATTCTGCAATGTTTGAAAATGCATTTACTTTTAAAAAATCTGTTTATAATTCTGACACTTACATCACTTTTAACTACGGTCAGTTTCAAATGAAATGTTCCAAATATATCAAAGAGAAAACATTGCTTGTTTCATCTTTGTATTCATAATATGCAATAGATACATAATAATATATGTTTGTTAAATAAGAAATAGAATAGAATAAGATATGGTAACAATCTGATTAAAAAAAAAGGTACCTAAGAATATTACCTGAAATAAATTATGAAAACTCATCACTGGAATGCTTTTAAAATTTACAAGGTAAATTAAAAAATAATCCCAAAAGCATAACTAAAATCAGTTTCAAAGAATCTTTGGAGATTGTGGGACTTGGCTTTTAAATTTATTGTAGATTTTAAGATTCAGCAGTACTAAAAAATTATGACATAAAAAAATAAAAAATAAATGAAATGTGAGCTACCAAAAGAAATGATAAGATATCTAAGAATGAGAAAAATTGTTTGCCCAGGTCTGTGTGTCTGTTTTGTTTTTTTAAAGATATGAGTTACATGTTATCATTTCTATTACTACTTCTGAAATTCTGTTGTAAAAGCATTGGTCCCGACCAACTAGTTCTATTAAAGTGATTACTTTTTCAGAATTACACATACACTTTAATATTTATTTACAAAGTAAAAAAGTCACAAGTTAATAAAATTTACCTCGCTAGAACTGGTAGTTTAGGGCAAAGAACTGAAGCTTTTCCAGATGTATATTCTGAAGGCTTCAGGTTGTAGTTACATAGTGCTGATCCTGTTGAAAGAAAAGCTATATATTAGCTGGCAGAACAGTTTGAAAACATTATTTTACTAATTCATATTCATTTTATATTTTAATAGTAACTTAAGATATGTAACTTTCAAATATCATAGAATTGTTAAGAATCTAATTTGCCCTATAAGTACTCTATCATTTAAAAATAAGTCTCCAGTTATTTACATATGTAAATTTTAATGAATAATATCAAGGGTAATAACAATAACTACGAAAACTACCTTTATAGAGTCTGCCATGTCAGGTCCTATAGAAGATTGTGCATATATAAATGATGTCACTTACTACAACTCTATAAGGCATTATAAAGTAAATTTTACAGAGGCTAAGAGATAAAATAATGTGCTACCCATGATCACACAAGCAGTAAGAGATTTAAAGCCAGGTCTCTTTGACTACAGAGACCATGGTGCCGGTCATTCCTACACTTTCTATTACTAAACAGTTAAAATTATTACATAGTACATATCCATTGCCTCACTTGTTGGTCAGTTGGTCATACTGTGATGGCGTGTGTGTTACTATGATGCTGAAGCTATTCAACCGGTATTTAAAATATCAGCAGGGTCACCCATGATGGACAGATTACACCTGAGCTTCCAGACAAAGACAGACCAGGAAGAAGGAAGGTGGACTACTTCTAAATGTTTAGCCACTGAAAACCTTATGAATAGCACTGGAACACTGTCAGATAGCACCAGAACATTGAATAGTGAACCTGATAAATAGTACCAGAACACTGTCAGACAGCACCAGAATATTAAATATTGAAACATGATGAATAGTACCAGAACACTGTCAGACAGAGTGCCAGAAGATGAGCCCCTCAGGTTGGAAGGCACTCAAAATATGAGTGGTGAAGAGTTGCCTCATTCAAAGAAGGCTTGACCATGATGATGTGACTGGAGTAAAGTTTTGGGGACCTTTGATTGTTGATGGACACAACATAAAATGAGTAGAAACAGCTGTAAATATTCATTAATAATCAGAACACGGAATGCACAAACTATTAAGCTAGGAAAATTATGGAATGTATTAAGACTAATATCCTAGGCATTGCTGTTAAGAGCAGTTGAGTCGATTCCGACTCATACTGACCCTGTATAGGGTTTCCAAGGAGTGGCTGGTGGGGTTGTGCCACAGACCGTGTGGGTCCAAATCCAATGCTTATCTTACAACACTATACCAGGAGTCTATCCTAGGTATTAATGAGCTGAAATGGATGGGTAATGGCACTTCAAAGCTATCAATCATATGATTCACTCTGCTGGGAATGATAAATTCCAGTGGAATGACATCACATTTACCATCAAAAAGAACATTTAAAGATGGATCCTGACATATAATGCTGTCTGTGATAGGATAATATCCATATGCCTACAAGGAAGAACAGTTAATAACACTATTATTCAAATTTAAGAACCAACCACCAAAACCAGTAATGATGAAATTGAAGAATTCTACCAACTTCTTCAGTCTGCAATTGTTCAAACATGCAAAATATATTGATAAATACTGGTGACTGGAATGCAAAGGTTGGAAACAAAGAGGAAGGGTCAGTAATTGAAAAACAGGGCCTTGGTGATAAAAACAATGCTGGAGATCGCATGATAGAATTTTGAAAGACCAATGACTTATTCATTGCGAATACCTTTTCTAACCAACAAAAAAGACCACTATACACAGGGACCTAACCGA
>NW_006408587.1:9536497-9537593 GCF_000296735.1 Chrysochloris asiatica
GTCTTATGTAAATTCAGGCTGAAGCTGAATAAATTGAAAACAAGTCCATGCAAGCCATTATATGACCTTGCATGTGAATTTACAGATCATCTCAAGAACAGATTTGATCCTATCCCCTCCATATACAGGGTTGATAGGGATGGGCAACTTAGACACTGTCTACCTAAAATGGGGGAGGGCTATAAAGGCACAAAGTGACTGGTTTACAAGTTTTCAAGAGGGAGTTAAGTTTCAGAGTGTGCGGGGGAAGGCAGAATCCCCACTGAATAGTTTTCATCTTGTCTAGATAGGTCTGGTGAAAGGAGATGAGGATAAAATTCTAATGATTCAATAATGAATAATTGTTATCATGACTAATTGTGATTGTCACAACTATAAAGGTAGAAGAAGTTTTGTAGCAAAACTTAATCTTAAATTAATCTTACAGTCCAGGAACTGAGGACCCTTCTCAAGGGAGAAGAGCATGAATGGAATGTGGGACCCTCTCCAGAGAGCAGCAACACAAGAAATGGAGGCAGAGATGAGAACATGAGAGATAGAGCCGCTGAGAACTCTAGACTCATGGAAAGAAAAAAGTTGTGTGCTGGTGGCCAAGAGGCAAGCTTGAAGAATGTGCCCTTAGGTTGTTTAAATTATTATATATTCCTGAGTGCTTTTGTGTACAGCCAAAAAAACCAGAGTGAATAGAAGCAAATACAGTTGAATGATGCACGGAGGAGAATGTAATCATTGAGGCAATGAAATGATGAGTGTAAAACCAACGTTCTCCCATATAAACTATCACTCAATTCACAACAAAAACTTAAAAAAATAAAAAAAAAGAATAGATTTGATGCGTTAGACACTAATGACCAAAGACCACAAAGAAGAGTTTGTGGAATGACATTAAGAGTATCATACAGGAAGAAAGCAAAAGGTCATTAAGAAGACAAGAAAGAAGGAAACGATTAAAATGCAGATCAGAATAGACACTGAAACTTGCTCTCCAGTGTAGAAATGCTAAAGCAAATGGAAGAAATGGGGAGGTAAAAGAGCTAGACAGAAAATTTCAAAGGGCAGCTCGAGAAGAAAAAGTCAAAATAATATAATGAAATGT
>NW_006408587.1:9537693-9538656 GCF_000296735.1 Chrysochloris asiatica
AAGAGTATCATACAGGAAGAAAGCAAAAGGTCATTAAGAAGACAAGAAAGAAGGAAACGATTAAAATGCAGATCAGAATAGACACTGAAACTTGCTCTCCAGTGTAGAAATGCTAAAGCAAATGGAAGAAATGGGGAGGTAAAAGAGCTAGACAGAAAATTTCAAAGGGCAGCTCGAGAAGAAAAAGTCAAAATAATATAATGAAATGTACAAAGACCTGGAGCTAGAAAACCAAAAGGGAAGAAAGAACACGCTCAGCATTTCTCAAGCTAAAATAATTGAAGAAAAAATTCAAGCCTCAACTTACAACACTAAAGGACTGTATGAGCAGAATACTGAATGATGCAGAATGCATCAAAAGAAGATGGAAGGAATACACAGTCATTGTATCAAAAGAAACTGTTGATGTTTAACCATTTCAACAGGTACCATATGATCAAGAGTCAGTGGTACTGAAGGAAGAATTCCAAGCTGCACTGAAGACACTGACAAAGAACAAGGACCCAACAATTTATGGAATGCAAACTGAAATATCTCCACAAACTGATGTAGTAGTCGAAGCATTCACTCATCTATGCTAAGAAATTTAGAAGACAGCTACCTGGCCAATTGACTGGAAGAGAACCATTACAAAAGTGGAAATCAGAGGACAATATCATTAATATCACATGCAAGTAAAATGTTGCTAAAAATAATTTAAAAACAGTGTAACAAATACATTCACAGGGAACTGCCCGAGGTTCAGGCTGGATTCAGACGAGGACGTGGAACGTGGGATATCATGCTGACATCAGATGAATCTTGGTTAACAACAAAGAATACCATAAGAATGATTACCTGAGTTTTATTGATTACACAAAGGCTTCTGAGTAGATCATGCCAGAACAATGAACTGTGCTCATGAAGAATCCTGTATATAGGCCGAAAGGCAATTGTTCCAACAGAACAAGGGATCACTTTGTT
>NW_006408587.1:9539026-9565985 GCF_000296735.1 Chrysochloris asiatica
TGTGCTGCACAAGACTTCTTTAAAGTGTTCAAGAGTAAAGATTTCAATTTGAGGACTAAGGTGCGCCTGACCCATGGAATGATATTTTCAACAGCCTCATATGCACGTGAAAGTTGGAAAATCACTAAGGAAAACCATAGGAGAATTGATGCATTTGAGGCATAGTGTTGGAAAAGACTATAAAAATACCATGGACTTCTAGTAGAACAAAAAAACACGTGTTGGAAAAAGTACAGCTAGAATGGTCCTTAGAATCCATGATAACGAGACTTTGTCTCTCATATTGAGGACATATATCCTGTCCCTGGAGAAGGACATCATGCGTGGTAAAGTGGAGGGTCAGCTCACCAACAAGATGGACTGACTGTACAATAACAACAGCAACCAGCTCAAACGTAACGATGATTGTGAGGATGGCGTAAGCCTGGGCAGTGACACTTTCTTTCTATCTTGCATAGGTTCGCTGAGTCAGAGCCAAGTCCACAGCACCCAACAACATACCCATTCTGATCAGACATTACTTTTTACTCACTTCAAAGGAAGCAGGAAACATTTCTATTTAGAAATAAACTGAATAAGCTGACAATAAACTACAGTCATTCCGAATTTTCTGATCGTTTGAAACTATTTAAATTCAACCTTAGGTAATTTATGCAAACAACCATCCATTTTCCTGAATGTATAGTTAATTATATATCCAAATAATATATAAAATTCAGGTGGATACAGTTCACCAAATCTTTGATAACTCTTATTTTACTGATCTACTAATTTTATAATATAGCAACTAGAACATAAGGTTCAATACAGAATCGATAGTCTTAACTGAGGAGATCCGGACTCCATTTCTAATACTGCTGAGAACTACTGCATCTTATCACAATTCCACTATGCAATCTGTTTTTGTTTGATTAATTTAAGTTCCTACCAGATTACTAATTTGGCCAAATACTTAATTATTTAAGAAATATACAAGCACAAATTAACTTTTCAATTGTATTATAGCAATAGACTTTTACACTGTGTTGTTGTTGTTGTTATGTTCCGTGGAATAGGTTCCAGTTCATAGCGACCCTGTACAGGGTTTCCAAGGCTGTAAATCTTTACGGGAGCAGAAAGCTTCATCTTTCTCCTGTGGAACAGCTGGTAATTTTGAACTGCTGACCTTGCGGTTCGCAGCCCAATTCGTAACCACTATGCTACGAGAGCTTCTTTTTATACTGTAACACTATGGAAAAATGCTTAAAACACAATGTGAAGTGAAAATGAAGACTTCAGCATTGAATTTATTTTGGAAAAGTCATGTGAACATATGGAAAGGAAGTGAAAGAGAATATTAAAAAAAGAGCATAGCTTGACTTGTTGGAATAATAAAATGGAAGTTAATTTATTTCAGTCATATCTTGTCTTATCACTCAAAATAATTTTTAGAAAGTCACAAACCAGCTTTTAAATGCTCCAAATCAGCAACCAACCTCCTATTTGTTGAAATATAAGGACCATAGTAACTTACTTGTGTAATCCATGTAGCATCTATTTTATTTAAAGATAATTCAAGTACTTTGACAATATTGTTGATGTTAAGAGCCATCGAGTCAGTTCTGACTCATAGTGACCCTGTATAGAGTTTCTGAGTAGTGGCTGGTGGGTTTGAACCACCAACCTTGCAGTTAGCAGTCTAGTGCTTATGCTATAGTGCCACAATACAAAATATTTTAACAGATGTACTTTAAAAAATTATTTTAAAAACCTGGGCATACTGTTCAGAAAGAGGTTGGAGGAACTCCAGACTGTGGCAGTCCGCTACCCTTCAGGTCTGGAACTAAATTCACCCAATCTTCAATTGGCCAAATTTTTCACTCCGTGGTGGACAGGGATATGGCAGGGGAACAACAACATTAGTGAGGTGTTCTCACCATTGGCTGGTCAACCATTCAAGATCAAAAGGGCAATATTACCTGGGGACAAGTGTCAGAGGGGCTGGTTAGGAGAGTGGAAAAGGAATGGGAACCACAGAGAGGAAGTGGGATAACTGTTTCAATCATTGACTGAAACAAACTGTGTGATTTGTTGGAAATAAAACTATCTGGTGTGGTGCTGTGGGTTAATGCGCCAGACTGCAAAGCCATTTGAACTGCAAGGTCTGCGGTGCAAGGTCTGCTCCTCAGAAACCCTATACAGGGTCGCTATGGGTCGGAACTGACTCGACGGCACTTAACAACAACATCTGCACGGCACTTAACAACATCTGCTCTATAAACCTTCACTCAATTCACAATAAAAAGTGCATGGCACTATTCTTCAAGCTTCTTCAACTTCTTTAATAGACTCAATAGGAGACTAACGTTCTAATTTTTTTTTCTGACCATTCTTTTACATTTTAATAACTACATTTTTTAAAAAGTTAAACATGACTATTAATTTTTAACTGTCTTTCATGTTTGAAAATAATCTCACTAGATTCTATTTATAGCAATCTTAGCAAAAACATTGACAGTAATGACAATTAAACATTTTTAGATTAATCCTGCTAATGTAAAAACAGCAACTGTGCCTCTAACTTCAGACCACCCAATGTGATGATCAATACCCTCTTCTGAATTACCAACTTATTTCTTTCAGAGTCCAAGATGGAATTGATTTGCACAATACAAAGGCCCTAACTAAAGCACTTTCTATTGGTGCTGACAAATAAACGGCTTCATCTGAAGACAGTGAACACAATCTACATTCCCCACCCTTCATTTTAAAAAGGTCAGCAGGTACAACAGAGTTCAATTTTATAAATACTTCAGGATAATACTTAATGAAAGAATAATAGCCTTATCTCTGACAGTATTCTGGGATAACAGTCCAGTACAAATCAGATCCTGTAATAAATAGAATAGAGGAAAAGTATCTCACAATGCATAAAACTGTAACAATCATAAAAAAAAACACCTTAAACTGTTCCCTGCTCAAAGGGTTGATGGATAAGAGAAGTATCAATGAAGAACATTAACACAATAGTAACAAATATTTTATCATTGGCTTTGGTTTTATATTTATTAGCAAATACATTTTTAGTGAACATTTTTAAGGTAGTATATTTTTTCTTTTATTATTTACAGTGGAAATCAAAAGAATACTTAACACAAGAGATTTTTCATGGTGGTGGTGGTGGTGGTGGTGGTGGTATGCCATGGAGTCAGTTCTGACTCACAGTGAAGCTGCATAGGGTTTCCAAGGCTGTAAGTCTTTATGAAAGCAGAATGGCTGGTAGTTTTGAACTGCTGACTTTGAGGTTAGCAGCCTAACTCGTAACCACTACGCTACCAGAGTTCCTTTTTTTGCAAAACAATAGTTTTTCTTCATATGCAGAAAGCATATAAAAACCTGATTTGAGTAATAAGGTATCTAAAATAAAACCCAAAAACTTATCTTAACCATTACACCTGAAGCAATCCATGCAACTCAGCCAATGTTATTCAAAGGCCATCAAAATGAGTGATCTCAGGAACATAAATAAGGTATTTAAACATTTATCTTGGTAAAGGTTGCCATAGGCCCACCCACTCAGAATGTTTAACTGCTACAATTTTTCAAATGCCTTACAATATTCAATTATTTATTCTTTAGCTCAGTATCAGTTAAAGCAACTCTCCTAACAGGTATATTTCAATCATCATGCTCCAAATATTACAGATGAAAAAAATAAGTAATATGGTTCCAAGGCCTCAGAAGCAATCAGTGACAAAATTGGAATTCTTTGCTTCTGAGCCCAGATGCTCTGTAGTGTCATTCCTAATAATCATAATCAGATAAATATTCAAGAAGCTCCTTCAGGGAGGACAGGACATATGTTTCACAGATACCTCAAAAACATATTTGGAAAAATAAAAGAAATCATTTCTATCACATACTTCCCAAATCTTCTCTGCTTCTTCTTCTGTCTTAATTAACGGAAGTAATCCTACGTTATCTTCTTCAACGACTTCTTCCCCTACCATTCAAAATATTCAAGACACCAACTCTGATAATTAAACCTTCCCCAACGAGATAGATTGGCCAAGTGGCAGCATCGATGGACTCAAGTGGGGCAGCAGTAGTGAGGTTGGCCCAGAACCGTGCAGTGTTTTGTTCTGCTGTGCATAAGGTCACTATGAGTTGGTACCAACTCGATGGCACCTAACAACAACAATAACAACAACAACTTTATCTCAGGGGTCCTGGTATGGTGCTATAGGCTAAGCACTGGATTGTTACCCACAAGGTTGGTGGCTTACACTCACCAGCTGTACCCTGGAAACCCTATATAGGGGCGTTATGAGTCGGAACTGACTCCATGGCACTTAACAACAACTTTATCTCAAAGGGCCAGCAAAAAAAGAGGAAGACCCTGAATAGCTGGATTGACAGTTACTGCAATAATGGCTCAAATGTAAGAATGACCTTGAAGATGGTGTAGCCCCTAACAGAGTTTTGTTCTGTCAGAAGCAACTCAATGGCACGTAACAACATCACCTTATCTCAGGTGTCCTAGGTGGTGTAAATGGTTGGGGCTAATCCAAGCAGAGGCACAGAAGAAAGCCCTGGCCATCTACCTCCAAACAAAGCAACCATTGAAAACCCATCCATGGAGGACTACAACGCTACGAGCACACTTGATGTCACCATGAGTTGGAACTGACTTCATAGTAACGGGTTTGTTGTTTCTGTTGGTTAACATATCTCAAGTCTTTTATTAAAGAAATTAAAATACTCTCCCAAAGGGTACCACATCTCCATCCTGCACACAACCATCAGAATGGTCTCTGTAAAATACAGTTTGGTCATATTTTAATCCTGTCCTCAGAACGATGTCCAGACTTCTTGGATTCAAGGCCCATCAAAAGTAGGCCTCTACCGAAAACTTGAGCCTCAAGTCGGGTTGCTCTCCTGTAACCCAAGGTAACAACTATTTGTAACTCCTGCTGTTAAACAAGCTTCCAGGCTTTTTCACAGGCTGTTCCCTGTGTTGAGGCTGTCCTTTCCTGACTAGCATCTGGCTGAGTATGAAACTTGGATCAGAATTTCCACAAGTCACCCAAGAAGCTTCACTTCCTCAGCCAAGCCTTGTCTGGCCACTTGAGCAAAGAGATTTATGGTTTAGATCTACTGATAAAAGTTAACATATTATTGGGCTTTTTTTTTTTTTTTTTTAATGTATCATCTATTTTTAGAATATAAGCACTTTGAGAACTGGGACCTTTATACCTTTGAAGAAAACCTGAAATTCTTATGTCCTGACACATGAATCATAGCCAAAAGCCATTAGTTGAATAAAATACACATCCTGTTGGGAAAAAAAAAAAAATAAACACCAGCTTTTAATCTCTTATTTTGATGTTAGGTGTTACAATGTTCATATCCTTTTCACCATTTACAACGAAGCGTACCATTGGAATCCTGGTGTGGCACTGTAGGCTGAAGCACTGAACTGCAAGGTTGGTTTGAACCACAAGGTCGGTGGTTTAAATCTACCAGATGCTCCTTGGAAACTCCTATACAGGGCTGCATTTAACAACAATAACATACTACCTAAAGCAGATTTTCAACCCTGGCGCTAATTTTGGATCTAATAATTGGAGGGGATCTCCTGCATGTTGAAGGATATTTAGCAGCAACCCTGGCCTCTATCCACTAGTCTCCACTTCCCACTGCCCAGTTGTGACAAAAAAAAAAAAAATGTCTCCAGACACTGGGAAATGTTCCCTGGGAGGCAAAATTACCCCCCAGTTGAGAATGGTCTAAAATACTAAAACAAACATACATACCAAACAATGAATTGATTGGTTGGTTATATGTCGTGGAGTCGGCTCCAACTCATAGTGACCCCATAGGGTTTCAACGGCTTTAAATCTTTATGGGATTTACATCTTTCTCCCTCAGAACAGCTGGTAGTTTTGAACTGATGACCTTGAGGTTAGCAGCCCAACTCGTAACCACTATGTTATCAGAGGGTCCTTATAGAATTGATAGTTGGAAGTTCATTTTTCTTGTTTTAAAATTTTTGTTTAATTTACTATCTGGTATCTGTTTGGCACATTAAGAGGAAAAAGATTCCACTGAACATATTATGGAACTTTCCAGTTAATAAAAAAGAAAATTCTTCAGTACAGAATCATTTTAATTATAAAAACAAATCCACATTGCCTTGTGAAGCAGAGTGAATTTAATTTAGCCTCACTCTCTCTTATAAGAGAAATTTAGCCATACTCTCTCTTATAAGGAAAAAGTTCTACATTTAAATGCTGGAAGAATGTAAAACAATTTTCAAGTTCAACTTTTAGTAACCCATGAACAGTTGACATATTTTTCATTCCCAAGGAGCAAACATCTACAGAACTTAACCAGCTAGTATGGCATATCAAAGGAGTGCAGTGACTCTGCAGGAAAAGCACTGGATTGCTAGTCACAAGGTCAGTGGTTTGAGCCAATCAGCTTTTCCATGGGAGAAAGATGAGGCTTTCTGCTCCCATAAAGATTTACAGCCTCAGAAACCTTATTCAGGGTTGCATGAGTGGGAACTGACTCACTGGCACTTAATGTAATAAGACATCAACCAATCTTAGCACATAATACTTACCAATTTTAATTGTTTTGTGCAAGACTACTTCTAGGTATTTTGCTGGGCAAAGAGAGCTTTGACTGTTTACTAGAATGCAAGGTGCACAAATGAGAGAATGGTGCCTTTTCTTTGTATTTCTGGCAAATATTTATTGAAATTAGTTTAATCTGCACTATCAAATGTATGGAGTTTTTTCTTTTATTTCCTGGTAACAAGCAAAGTTTCCTTGCTTATCACTGGACTTGGGGAATAAGAAATCAATTGCTAGGATGGACCATTTCATTCATTTACAAATGACATCAGGTCCAATCTTTGACTCACTGTGCCAAATAGAATCCATATTAACTCTGTGGTTTAAGATATATTGTTACTGCTGCTAAGAAATATTAACTCTAAACCAAGGGTAGTTCCTAACAAACTAAGGAAAAGCAAAAGGCTTATTGTTGTTATTGCTGAGTGCTGTGGAGTCAGTTCCTACTCAGAGTGACCCTGCATAGGGTTTCCGAGGAGCAGCTGGTGGGCTTGAACTGTCAACCTTGGAGTTAGCAGTCCTGTGCCACACCAGCATTCCAAAGGCTTTTTGCTACTTGTGGATACAAATTTTAAAAATATATAATAAATTAAAAAGACTTATTAGTATCCTGGTGTGGCGCTGTGGATTAATGCGCCAGACTGCAAAGCTGTTTGAACTGCAAGGTCGGCAGTTCAAGCTCACCAGCTGCTCCTCGGAAACCCTATACAGGGTGGCTATGGATCGGAATTGACTTGATGGGACTTAACAACAATTAGTATTCAAAATAGCAAACATTATCAGAATGGATCATATAATCTTTCAAATCTTTAGTGGCAAAACAATGAAACTTGAGAAAGCAGCATAGTTGTGTGGTCCTTCTGAAAAGGGGAATATAAACACAGTCCAACTGGCAGGTGACAAAGTTCTCTAGGTTTATACAAAATACAGTACTTTCAATGGAGCCCTGATAGCACAGTGGGTTACGGTTGGGCTGTTAAATGCAACGTCGGCTGCTGGAATCTGCCAGCTGCTCCACAGGAGGAAGATGAGACTTTCTGCTCCTGTAAAGATTTACAGCCTTGGAAAGCCTATACAGGGTCACTGTGAGTCAGAACCGACTCCACAGCACATAACTACCACCACCAGACACTGAAGCAGCACTCGTAAACGGAAGTGCTTTTTTTCATGCTATCATTGGGACCAAACAATAGGAAAATAATAGTTCTACTAGAGCTTACTACTGTGTCGGGGGAAATAAAATATATATTATAAAATAGTTTAAGAGAAATGTGAAAGGTAACAAGTATCTCAGGTAAAATATACCCAGGAGAATGGATAGTCATACCCACCAGCTGTGTTCAATTTTAAACACACTATTTAGAATTTTGATTATAAATGGAAAAAATGAGAGTCAAAGCTTCTAGCACAGTGCATGGTACACACAACCAGCTGCTGTCATGTCTAAGATAATCTGGGGTAACCCATGTGGGGGAGTAGAACTGGGCTCCATAGAGCTTTCAATGGCTGACTTCCATGTCTTTCTTGTGAGGTGCCTCAGGATGGGCTCACACTTTCAACCTTTTCGTTAGCAGTCAAGCTCGTTAACCATTTACTCCACCCAGGGAAGTGGTATGTTAAAACAAAATCCAGGGCATAAGTATTGCAAAAAAAAAAAAGAAGAAGCACCAATTATTTCTTTCCCAACCTCCTCTACTCATCAGTTGGATTCGGTAATCTATTGCAATAGCCACACAGAAGTCAGACAGCATACTCACAGTCATGAGGTCTATCAGGGAAGTTAACCAGTTACAATACAGGGTCAGAAAATGCTCAGGGCACAGTTGTTCCAGTCAGCTATCGATAAATGCCCACAGAACACACCTTTCTACTATAAGCCTCGGCCTGAAGGCTCTCTGCTCTAGTTCAGTGGGTCAGCAAACCTAGCTCCCTCACTTAAGTGTCTGGAGGCAGCCCACTGTACAAGCAATCTTCCTGGCCCTGAAGTCACTCAGTGTTATTGCTCTGTGGGCTGGGAAATCCACTGCTGTCTCATGCTCTGGCCCTGCTGCTCCTCTGGTGTCACAGCTTTCTGGCCCTGGGTTGAGGAGGTTCAATGTGCATGGATCTTGGGGTGCAAAGGACATGTTCCACTTCTGGTTCTTCTTCCTTGATGTTACTGAGCTCCCCACTCCTGCTTCTGAGATGACTCATTTTAGACCCATGTTAAAAGTTACAGGGCTTTACAATTACAATGAACTCTGCTAACATCCACAGCTGAATCATGCTATCCTATCAATATCTTCTCCCACCTTCTCTTACCCAAACCCAGAAGGGCAGAAATGCTGTCTGGTGGGCATTACAGACTATGCTTAATGTGCCATGGAGTTGAATCCGACTCATAGCGACCCTGTATTGGATTTCCAAGGAGAGTCTGGTCGATTTGAACTACCAACCTTATAGTGAATAGTCCAATGTTTATCCTACAGCATCACACCAGGACGCCACAGACTACAGGTAGAAGAGACAATAATTCACCACACCACTAGAGTATGATTCATCTACTTAGACTCAGATACCCATACTAAACATTTCTACAATGGAAACAGTGGAGTAGGTGGAAAGGTGAACTATGGGTTAGAAATGGTGGGAGGGGTCAGAATTAGAGAAGGGAGAACAAAAAGGAAGACCTGTTAGAGCTGGCATCATTTCCCCTTTCCTTCCTCACCACTCATGGTACGGCTAGGATGAAAATTCCACATAAAGCCCAAGTTAGTTTCACAAGGAGGTGGATTCTATTCTCCTATGATCTCTACATTATTTGCATATTCAAAACTAATGATGAAAAAAGAGGAAAAGAAACCTGTTCATATGAAACTGGAAGTAAGAGGGAGAGTCGAGATGGAATTCATGTCCTGCTGAAAATAAGAAGTCTTTTGGGAGCTCTCACCAGATGGTTTCAATTTTCTCTGTAGGGCATAAGGTTAGCAGAGAGGAAGAACAAGAGGGCTTCACAGAAGAAAAGGTATGAATAATCACTTGGAGAGTATGTATAAGAGAGATAAGGGAATGAATAAAATGAATTATTTATAGATGAATAGAAAGAACTGATTCACAGCAATTGTGGTCAGATTGAAGCTAAACAATGTACCTGCTGGCGGCAACTCACACGAATACAGAATTGAGCAGAAGATAAAGTGGTTGAAAGAATGGAAATTATTAAGTGGTATTAGAGATGAAGAGGAAACTCCAGTCCATTGTTCTTTCAAAAAATATTTTTGAATCTTGACTATATGTGAGCCTTTCCCCAGGACCTGGATATTTAGAAATGTAACGAGCACAACCTTACGCCCAGGAAACTCATACACTATTGCATGAAAATGAAAAACAAAATAAATTAATGAAGCTTAACACTAAGTCCTCATAGAATTTAGCAACTTTAATTTTTTAAAGGCAGTCTTAAAACTGTTTTATTCTCTAACATCATATACTGTTGATATTTGTGTCATAAGAAAAATAAAGTACATGTTGTATGCCTACCACCTAGCTCTTGGACTAGAACTTGTACTTTTACACTCATCTAAGTTCTTCTGCTTTCTTTCGAAGCCCTTCTTTATATTATGATAGTATCTCCACATAATCGTTCATCCAAACTCTCTATGCCAGTCAGACACACTAAGCAAGGGCTTTCCAAAAACTTTAACTAACAAAACAATACTTCTTTCTTATGTAAAAGGAAATGAGTTTAGGAACTATTTTATTTATGTACTCAATATATTTCTTGAAAAAATTACCAGAATCAAATCTTTCCCTATAAAATAATTTGTAAAAATTTTAAAGTTCACATAAATATATAAATGTAAGCACTTTAAAAACACGTTCAAATTTGTCACGGAAATGTAAAATTCTTTGAAAGTAATTGATGTTATCTTTTCCCTATGGTAAGACAAATGTTCTTTTACTTTGCATTTTTAAATAAGGCTTAAAATTAGCATTTAAAAATTGACTGCCTTTATCTCTTTCCTGGTAGTTTCACAACTGTCTTATATAAATTTGAAAACTTTCCCATTGAAACTTAAATAATCTCTTGAAGATATTTGCCTCTGACATTAATGATTGACATCTATATATTTGAGACTACAGAGTCTGTGTTTTCTAACAGAAATACATCTGTAACAAACGTACTAATAAAATGTGTCATCTTTTGGATCAATTCATACCTCAAATGATGGAAAGAATAACTTTAAAAAGAGAAAAGGTAAAACTAAGATAATGCAAAAAGCAGAAAAAACTCTCAGTACCAAAAGTAGTATTGGGAAGTTAGCAGATCTCACAGGCCTGTGAATATCCACAGTTCCTATCTTACTTTATAGTATGTGAATATCACAATTCATGAGGGCAAATTGTAGATAAAGGGAAAAAGATGAAATTTTACTAAAAGAATTTAGAAGGGAAAATAAATCTTATCTGGCCCAGTTTAAGTCATAAATATCCATGACAACATAGGTTCTTTTCAGAAATTCCAATTTAGGTTTGCTATTAGAATCTTGTGCTTGGGCTTCTACACCAAAGGTTTCCTTGTGACTAGAGTTTTACCATTTCTCTATGATAATCTGCTCTACCCACCATGGCCTAGTTTTTTGATGCTGTCATTACAGTTATTTTTGTTTCTTTTTGTAATGTCTGATCTGTTATCTTACTTTACACACAGCTGGTTCAAAATCCTAATCAATGGTGCCTTTGTAGCTAAGCACCAATTTAAGAAAACTGCTTCCTCTGAAATAATATTTATCATTAATATGCCTTGAACACCTACTCTGTGAGAGTCTCTGTGGGATTTACAAAACTACAGCATCCACCAGTAGAGTCTTCTAAACTAGACACACACCAGCCCACACTCAGGATCATAAACACTTTGGAGAAAACCAGTTGCTGTCAGGTCGAATCTGAACCAAGGAGTTTTCAATGGCTGATTTTTTCAGAAGTATATCATCAGGCTTTGCTTCCTAGAAAACTCTGGGTGGATCTTTCACTTAGAAGCCACACATGTTAACTGTGTGCGCCACCCAGGACTCCCGATTTAGAAGGATTTGTTGTTGTTGTTAAGTGCTGTCAAGTCCAACTCAGCAACCCTGCATAGGGTTTCTGAGGAGTAACTGGTAGATTTGTGGTTCAAGTCGAATTTGCGTGGCTTGGAAACAAAGCATGCAGGCAAGGCAACTTTGGGCACTTTTCCTCAGTGGGTCATCACAGCAGACCACAAAAAAGCAAACAGGTTCTTTTCTGGCTCACCAAAGCACACACAGGGCAGATTTAAGAACTGCCCTTACTTGGAATTATCTTGGTCTAAACTGAAATCACTCTCTGGAAGCAGATTTAGGCATAGCCTTTATGGTCCTTGCAAGGGGTACGCTCTATTATAGAATCACTGCATTCCAAAAAGCCCAAAGTTATGGCTTCCTATGTAGTATTTACAGAATGCCCATGCTAAATGCAGCTCAGAGGCAGGATGTGATGGGGTAGGGAAAGCAAAATAGAGCTAGAACTTATTAACATACACCAAAGGAGCTCCTATAAGAAGGAACGGAGTTCTAGTAACCCTTTACTCAAAAAAAGCTGAAAAGGTAAGTTGCTTTTCAGATTATGATTGTGAAAAAATTATGATTCAAGGTGGAAAGTAATAATTAAGAAGTTAAGTACCATGGAAGTTCAGGGGAAAGAAAGACATGCTCAACTGTGGACCATCAAAAAGGTTTTATACTATTTATGTAGTTGTATTTAGAATATCACCATTAAACACTTCCTGCAATATGGCAGTCACTAGATACACAAGTAGGTATTGAGAACTTGAAATGTAGCAAGTGGGAATTAAGAACTGAAATTATAATTGTATTGAATTTGAATTAACTTTAATAGCCACACATGGCTAATGGCTACAGTACTGGACACCAGGGATTTAGAATATGGGACTTGAAGAATGAGTATGATTTAGACAGATGGGAAGGTCAAAAGGTACTTATAATGAAAGGGACAGTATAGAGTACCTACAAAACTTCAAAGCATCACACAAAGTGAATAACGAACAGTAACTCTTGACACCTGAAGACACAGACTAGCACATAGGAGTAGTAGGAGATAAACATGAAAGGTTTAAAACAAGACTGTTTAAAACAAGACTAGATCCTAGCTTTGAATATCAGAGTTGGACATTTTGTTTTTTACCACAGCTGAATTAGAATCTATGGATTAACATGATTGAAGTGCTTGACAATATGTAAGGGAGCTAAGAATAGAGAGAGACCAGCATCTGTAAGATGCTAACACTCCATTTGTGGAATAATAATGTCGTTAATAATAAAAATGGTGAGAATAGTGGTAGCCAAAACTTTTTTAGAGTAACTGACCATCTGTCAGACTAGTCTAAGCACTTTTCTTGTATTAAGCCCTTAGAACAACCATATGAGTTAGATTTAGTACAATTATTACTCCTGTTTCATAGATGGGAGTCCTGGTATGGCACCATAGGATAAGCACTAGACCTCAAGGTTGGTTTGAACTACAAGGTCTGGGGGTTAAATTCACCAGCTGCTCCTCCGAAACCCTCTACAGGATTGCTATGAGTTGGAACTAACTCTACAGCACTCAACATTTCATAGATGGGAAAATTGAGGCATGTAGTGGTCAAGAAACTTACCCATGGTTTCACAGACAGTGATAAAGCAAACCTATGCACTCAGACGATCTGATTCCAGAGCCTATACTTACTAACTACTCCATCTACCAGAGTATGTTCAAACTGTCTATGAAGATTTTAGAAAAACCTTTAAGGAAGAACTCACACCTCCCTGAGAAATCTGGTAATGTTTGGGTTTAAACTTCTGGTATAAGACTCCGTAAGCTAACAGATATGAGGATATGATTTGGGAATAGATAATGAAATCTTAAGTAATAGTTGTTGTTGTTAAGTGCCATCGAGTCGGTTCTGACCCATAGCGACCCTGTACAGGGTTTCCGAGAGTATAAATCTTTACGGGAGTAGAAAGCCTCATCTTTCTCCCGTGGAGCGGCTGGTAGTTTCGAACCACTGACCTTAACGATCGCAGCCTGATTCGTAACCACTACGCTACCAGAGCACCTCTTTATTTAGTTTCCACCAAGTATCCAGTATTCTCATGCATCATCTCATTTAATCTTCACAGTAATCCAAAATGAGGAAGAGTGCCTAAACATGATGCCAGACTGTTCCTCCATCCAACAGAAATGATACTGCAGGGATGCTTGAATCAGTCCTTGCTCTAAGGAACTAGACCAAGCCTATTGATTTGAGCAGGGCCTAAGTAGCTCTGAGGGTTCCTATACAAAATAATACAAACATGTATGTTCAAATATTTGGGTCTGAGGGACCACCAGCATATGGTACCCTATAAGCATCAGCTTTAAAGGATTCTCGGAGGATAACAGAGGGCAGATGTGGATCTGAGAACAGCACCTACAGACTATGAGAGAACAGAGCGCTTCGAAAACAGCTAGATTCTCTTAGAGAACAAAGCTAGATTTCAAGAAATCGGCTATAATTTCTTAGCCCCTTCTCATATACTTAACTTCAAAGTTTTTCAAAACTTAATTCTTAGAAAAATGGTTACAACAAATTAAATTTTACAATCAGAGCACAAAATTATATACATACCAACACATAAAAAGATCTGATGGTGGCGCTTTGGTTGTTACTTCTTTATATTTTTCCTAAATTTTATGAATTTCCTATAATACAAGTTAACATTTTTTACAAGAGGTAAAAATAAAATGTATTAACTGAAATACTTTTTACTCAAAACTTGGGGGAAGGGGGTAAAAAAAAAAAAACCAAATATTTTACATATGTTGTTGTTGTTAAGTGCCTTTGAGTCGGTTCCGACCCATAGCAACCCTGTATAGGGTTTCCAAGGAGCTGCTGGTGAGCTTGAACCGCCGACCTTGAAGTTCGTATGGCTTTGCAGTCTGGCGCATTAACCAGGACTCCATGTAGTAGTATTATAATTCCTAAGTAGTTAAAAGCCTACCTCAAAATTTCCCCAGGCATATGTAACACAATTCAAATTTCCAGAGGCCATAGACCTAACTCAGTCAGAATTTCCCTGGGTGAAGCCCAGAAGTCTGGAGTTTTAACAAACTACCTGACTATAATACTTTCTAAATCAAAATTACTTTCAATTTTCTCTCTCATTTTAAGTTTCCTTGATGGTGTATTTAACACTTTGGCAAATTTCCACTGCAGTGTAAGTATAATCAGTAACAGTGAGGATGGCTGAAAGGGGCGTACACTTGGGTGGCCTAGTGTCTCACCATTGATCTCTGCAAACTTCTGAACATCACTCAGGGTTTTCAGCTCTTGTCTTGGACACGCTGCTACACACAGTGCTACAGACTTGATCTTCTGGTTTACCAAGTCCACATTGCATGGATCCAAAAAGAATACATACCTAAAGCATGGGGGGAAAATGGAAATATTATTTCACAAAATAGATCCTGGTTCATTACATAGTTTTAAAAACCTAAAAGCTAAGAATTATTCCGTACTCCCTCACACCAAAAAAATATACAAACCTAATCACAGATTAATTTTGTTAAAATAACTGTTTATAAATATATCGTTGACAATGGGGATAGAGGAAAAGCAGAAATTCATTGTCCATGACCTGATTTTCTAATGTTTAAATTTTTATAACAAGTATACGTTGTTGAGCCGTCAAGTGGGTTCCACCTCATAGTGACCCCGTATAGTTTCCAAGGACCCTGCGATTCAAACCAATCTTTGTGCTTCAGTGCTTAGCCAACAAACAGCACCACACCATGACTCCACAGTGAGCAGATACTGATTCTATAATCAGAAATCCTCTACTTCAGTGTTCTTTTAAATCATTTGTTGTAGCTTTCTTTTTTTGGGTAAACCTTACTTGTACCAGAAAAGTACTAAACAATCCCAATATCACATTACAATATCATATAAGTTATAATTTATATGTAAATTTGAGTTCATGAATACATCTAGTTGATACACATGTGTGTGTTGTTGTTAAGTACTGTCGCATGTACTCCAAAACTGCATAGGGTTTCTGAGTATTAACTGGTGGGTTTGAACCACTGACCTTGTGGTTAGCAGTCCGTTGCTTATCTTACAGCACCATACCAGTACTCCCTATACATATGTATATGTGTGTGTATATATGTATATATACAGAAAGAGTTGAATAGTGACTAGAGGGAAATATAGCAATATTTAACAGCAATCATCTCTGGATGAATGTGATTACATTTTTTTTTTTTTTTTTCAGAATTCTAAAATTTTTTCTAGAAACAACAGAAATTACTTTTGAATTGAGATAATTACAATGTTATTATTGTGGTTACTGTTGCTAAGTGCCTTCAAGTTGGTTAACACTCAGAGGGATTCTGTATAGGGTTTCTGAGGAGCAGCTGGTGAGCTTGAACTGCCAACCTTGCAGTCCAGCGCATTAACCCACAGTGCCACCAACTCACAGTGAATTCAGGCCCAACAGAATGAAACATTGACTGGATCTACACTAGCCTTGAAACTGTTGCTGCAGGCAGCCACTGTGTCACACTATCTTGTTGAGGGTCTCCCTCTTTCTCTCTGATCCTTTACTTCATTTATAGTTCTTCCTGATAACATGTCCAAAATAAGTGAGACAAAATCTTTCCATCCTCGCTTCTAAGACCCATTCTGGCTGTACTTCTCCCAACACGGATTTGCTCATTCTTCTGAAAGTCCAGGGTACATTTAACACATCAAAGGAATCAATTCCTCTCCGGTCTTTCACATGCAGATACGGTGACTGAAAACACCAAAGCTTGGGTCAGTCCTCATAGTGACAGCTTTGCTATTTAACACTTTAAAGAGCACTTTTGCAGCACATTTTCCCAATGCAGTATTTCACTTGATGTCTTGACTATGATGGTTTCCATGGGTATTGATTGTGGATCCAAGAAAACAAAATCCTTGGTCAGTTCAATCTTTTCTCCTTTTATCATGATGTAGTTTATTGATCCAGTTGTGAGGACTTTTTTCTTTATATGGAAGACTATAGTCTTTGGTATTCATCAGTAAGTATTTCAAATCCTCTTTGCTTTCAGCAAGCAAGGTTAAGTTGTCTGCATATTGCAGTTTATTAATGAGTCTTCTTCCAGTCCTGATGCTACATTCTTCACCTTCTCAGATTATTTGCTCAGCATACAGATTAAAAAATTATACTAAGTACTGTTTATTAAAATGGTGAATTACAGATAGATAAAATAAGCCCATTATTCTAAACTATCCCTCTCTGTATCCTGTATATTTATATTTTATTAAAGGGAGAGTTAGTTAGCAATCCACAAAACAGATTTTTCAAAAATAATTCCAAGTAAAAGATATGACAAAGAAAATGTAAAGGCCAAACACTCTTAACTGAGTAATAACATGGATCAGGGAGGAAAAAGTACAAATAGAATCATTCTCACACAAGATAAAGGTTAGCGAATCTCCAGTTCTGAGTTTAATTCTATTTGTTCCATGAAAAGTTTTATAAAATCATGTGTCTGCCAACAGTCTTTCCCATATTGTTAAACTCTGTATCTAGACAAAGTCTGATTCAAATTTGAGTCAATTTTACAACACTGAGGTTCTTTAGGAAGCTGTCATAAAACATCGAAATCATTTACTACTACTACGAGTGATGCTGTGGGGTAAAGTACTGGACTGCAAGGTCAGTGTGGACCACAAGTTTGGCGGTTACCAGCTGCTCCTTGGGAACTCTATACAGGGTTGCTATGAGTCAGAACAGACTCAATGGCACATAACAACAATAATTTCTGGAGTCCTGATGTGGCACTGTAGGAAAAGCACTGAACTTCTGCATGGTCAGTGGTTCAAACCCACCAGCTGCTTCTCAGAAAACCTATACAGGATTGATATGAGTTAGAACTGACTTGATGGCACTTAAACAAGAACAAAAACTACTACTACTTGACCACCACTACTGCTAGCAATAACTACTAAAACAATAATGTAGTCAATTTTTATTGAGCACTTACTATGCACCAGGTACTACATTAAACCCTTTATGTATCTGTATGTTAACACATTCAGCCTTCACAACAATTCTGCTATGTGTGTGTCAATGTGTGTAGTGGGTAGAACCAAGGTAGGGGTGAGGAAGAAAAACTGAATGCACAGTCCTGAGTGATGATGAATGCCTAGAGAAGGGTCTTGAGAAATCACATGATCCAATAACAGAAGGAGCTCTGGTGGCATAATGGGTTAAGCATTCAGCTATTAACTCCAAGATCAGTTGTTCAAAACCATTAGTCACTCCATGGGATAAGATGAAGCTGTTTGTTCCCGTAAAGATTTACGGTTCTGGAAACTGTACAGAACAATTTTACTTTGGTCACTTTCTACAAGGTCACTATGAACTGTAATTTACTAGATGGCAGTGGGTTTGATTTTGAGAAACATGCTTTGGGAAAGAGACACAAAACCAGAGACTTGTAGGCCTTCACAAATCAGCATCTGGTATACTATCTTCCACAGTCCACTGAAAACATGCAGATGTGATTGTCCTGCAGACCTCTGTCTCCTCCAAGACTCTCTTACACCTAAAAACATCTTCCCTTCATTATACCAGTGACCAGGCAACAGCTTTATGCCACTTTTTAGTTAGATCATCCTGAGCTTGTATCCAGATTCTCTTTCTTACTGTATTTTTTCACATATACTTGTCCATATAGACAGCATAAACACTTAGTCAACATGCACAGCACACATAAGAAACCAATGCTCCCAAGAGGCGTGCAGGTTGCAAGAACACATATAACACCTGTTGTTACTGACAGAAAATTAGCACAGGTTGTTTTAAGGGTAATAAGGAGCCCTGGTGGTAACACAGTTAAGTATTGGGCCACTAACTGAAAGGCTGGCAGTTCAAATCCACCAGCCTGTCCACAGGAAAAAAGATGAGACATTCTACTTCTGTAAAGATTTGCATCTTGGAAACTCTATGGAGCCGTTCTACCCTGTTCTAAATGGTCACTATGAGTTAGAACTGACTTGATGGCAGTGAGTACAATTATTGATGATGTACAGAAAGCACCTAACACAGTTTGTACTCCTATCATTAGTTTGAATATTATCCATGATAAACTCGTATCACTGACTGACCATATAGAAATCTTATATATGATGTTATTGTTGTTGTTGTTAAGTGCCATCAAGTCGGTTCCGACTCATTGCGACCCTGTACAGGGTTTCCAAGGAGCAGCTGGATTACATTACCAACATTCTACATTTATTTGGGGGAAAATTCTGTAGGAATATTGATGACTGTTAGGTCATTAGCCTTGTTAATAACTAGCAGGCCTCCAGGTGTGCCAGGAAAATAAGAATAGGGTTGTGAGAAGAATTTTACAATGACTACAAGACTGTGGAATAACACTGCATATATTTTAGCCTGTATCCACGGGTTAGAAAATTTTGCTTTAAGAAAATCTATAAGATAATTTTAGATGGTATTCTGAAGGATACACACTCACACACACACATACATACTACTTACTGTACTCAAAATAGTCACTTCCACAGTGTAAGAACATGTTAAATTAAATTTTCTGCTCACTTCAAATACTCAAATACACGTACATTGGGAGTGTATGCATACGTGTACACATTAAAAATCATTTAAGGGCCCAAGATTCAGAGTCGCGTCAACATTCACTGGGTATCTGGGTACTGGTCACGGCAACGTCCAGGGATCATAGAGGACAACACTGGGGGCAGTAAGTACCTGGCCCCAGAGAGCACAGGTACAAACCCAGAATTCTCATTCTGATTTCCAATCTGTCCCTCTCTCAAGCAAGTCCTATGTAGTGAGCACTTGAGGTAACAAGTACAGCAAAGGTGAAGATGGGCAATGAGGCAGAGAGGTGGCACAAAAGCTCATAAATCATCTGAATCATTCTATATTAACCTGATGTGGTGCTGTGGGTTAATGTGCCAGACTGCAAAGCCGTTTGAACTGCAAGGCTGGCAGTTCAAGCTCACCAGCTGCTCCTTGGAAACCCTATACAGGGTCGCTATGGGTCAGAATCAACTCCACGGCACTTAACAACAATATTAGCTTTAGGAGCACTGGTGGTCCTGTAGGATAAGCTCTGGACTGCTAACCACAAGGCCAGTAGTCAAACTCACTAGTTGCTCCATGGGAAAATGATGAGGTTTTCTGCTCCCATAAATATTTACAGCCTCGGAATCCCTAACCAGTGTTGCTATGAGACGGAACTGACTCGACAACACCTAACAACAATAATAATATGAATTTTAAGGAGCCCTGGTAACAGTGGCTAAAAAACTCCTGCTAACCAAAAGGTTGGCTGTTCAAACCCATCATCTGCTCCATGGGGAAAGATGAAGCAGTTTCCATAAAAATTGATAGCCTTGGAAACTCAATGGGACAGTTTACTCTGCCTGATGTGGTCATTATGAATTAGAATTCACTCAGTAGCAGAGGGTTTTGGGTTTATAAAAGCTTTGCAAGTGAAAGATGTAGCAGTGTGCTTCCATAAAGATTGCTTTTGTTGTTGTTAAGTGCTGTTTGACTCTCAGCAACCCTGTATAAGTTTTCTGAGGAGTAGCTGGTGGGCTTGAACCACCAATCTTGTGGTTAACAGTCTAGTGTTTATCCTACAGTGTCACATCAGGACTCCTCCATAAAGATCACAGCCTTGGAAGCCTTACAGGGCAGCTCTACTCTGTTTGATAGGATCTCTATGAGTTGGAATCAATAGTTTGGCTTTGATTATAGTCATTTTGAAAATTCCATTTCTGACATTCTGAAGTTCACCCAATCCCTGAAAACATATGTACAGATAACTTACTACATTTTAATCAAATGGTATCTTACTGATTATTTACAGAGTAGGAAAAGTGATCTTTCACAAAAACACCAATCATTGGAATTGTACTTTTCTATCTCTTCTTTTGAAAGTGTTCTTAGCCAAGTAAATAATACTAGATTAGTTTCAGTTTTTACTTTCAAACTAAATGAATAGTAAATAATACTAGATTAGTTTAGTAAATAATACTAGATTAGTTTCAGTTTTTACTTTCAAACTAAATGAATTACTTGTGGCAATTTTAATTTTTGAAAATAAAACAAAACTAACTCCCAAATACGAATGGCATTGGCAGACTGTTTTTTGTAAGTGAAATGGTCTATTAACAGGTGTTTTTCAACCGAGAAAGTGAGAGACAAAGAAGGGTTATGTGTGACAAAACATTCCAGACAGGTTTCTCAAGGTAGTCCAAAGGGCTGCAGTAGGTAATGGGCATGTGAATTTAAAAAAACAGTTTCTCAGGCAAAGTAATAAACACTTTGGTCCCTACCCCTCACCCATCCAGAGTGGAGAATCACAGTCATAGATAATCCATATCCCTAAATGGAAAAGCAAGATTCTCATTGCTAACTTCAGTGAATCTTTTTATAAGACCTATTAATAACTCTGAGTCTGTGGGTTAATGCACTGGACTACAAAATCAGTTTGATCTGCAAGGTTGGTGGTTCAAGATCACCACCTGCTCCTTGAAAACCCTATTCAGGATCACTATGGTTTGGAACCAACTTGACAGCACTTAACAACAACAAAAACAACATTAAAATAACTTGGAGTCCTGGTGTGGCACTGTGGGTTAATGCTCTGGAATGCAAAATCGATTTGATCTGCAAGGTCCGGGGTTCGAACTCACCAGTTGTTCCTTGAAAACCTTATGCAGGGTTGCTATGAGTTGGAAACGACTCGATGGCACTTAACAACAACATTAATAACTTGCAAACTTTTTTTTTTTTTTTCAGATCCTTTAGAGAAGTTGGGATGCATAAAACACCAAAAATGGCAATGAAAGAAGGGAAGCGAATAAGACAAAAATACTCCACAAACTAAAACTCTAAGACACCAGCAGGCTCTGGCATCTACAACATGCACATAGGATGATTGCATGACACTGAGAAAAATGTATTTGCAAAGGGAAGTGCAAAACAAACTAAGTGAGTTTTGAGCTTAAAAGTTAGATGGAAATGGAGAAAAACGGTCAGACAAAAGTGCAAAGCAAACTTCACAGAGGACAGCAGGTGAGACATGCATAAATGTATCCCAGAAGAAGTGGTTTCCAGAAAATATTTGAAGGAAACAGAAAATAAAACAGTTCATTTTAAATTGAAATTATTAAATGTAATGAATTATCCAAAAAGGGCAGGAAAAGGAGAGCGATCTAAATCAATTGTTCAGTCTACCCAGTGAATGCTGACCACAAGTGCAGCAAAGGACATGAGCAAAGGGCCATGAGGCAGAGGGATGCTAAAGCTCAGAGGCAGTGGCAGCTCAGGCAAAGGGCCAAAGCTCTGCTGCACATGAAGATGCCAGAGAAGGTTCAAAACTGGTATTTGGTTTTCATCTTTTTCAAAAATTAAGTTACCCAGAATTTACTTTGAACCACAAAGCATCTTAGGCTCTCTCCTCACAACACCCTAATAATTAAACAAACAGGGAACTGAGATTTACAAGCTGTGTGATGGACTGAATGATGCACCGACTGGACTCTGGGGTGACTGACTCCCACGTTCTGCTCCTCTCATCACTGCTCCAATTCAAGCTGGAAAGTCAGAATGGGCTGCCTCAGCCTGTATTTTATGTGGCATCCAGTACTCACATGGTAAAGTCAGAATGGGCTGCCTCAGCCTGTATTCTATGTGGCATCCAGTACTCACATGGTAAGAATTGAATAGGATGACAGGAAAATACTTCATTCATTCTGAAAATGTTACTAAGCATTTCCAAGAAGAGGACGTGGAAGAGGGATATCATTGCTGATGTCCGATGGATCTTAGCTGAAAGCAGAGGATACCAGAAAGATGTTTACCTATGCTTTATTGACTATGCAAAGCTTTTTGATTGTGTGGAACATGAAAAGCTACGGACAATATTGCAGAGTATGAGGATTCCGGAACACTTAATTGTGCTCATGAGGAATCTTTACATGGATCAAGAGGCAGTTGTTTGAACAGAACATGGGAACACTGAATAATTTAAAATTAAGAAGAGTGTGAAACATGGCTATTTTCTTTCACCATACTTATTCAACCTGTATGATGAGCAAATAATCCAAGAAGCTAGACTATATGAAGAAAACTGTGGCATCAGGATTGGAGGAAGACTCATTAACAACCTGCGATATGCAGATGATACATCCTTGCTTGCTGAAAGTGAAGAAGACTTGAAATACTTACTGATGAAGATCAAAGACCACGGTGTTCAGTATGGATTGCATCTCAATGTAAAGAAAACAAAAATCCTTACCACTGGACCAAAAAACAACATTCTTTTCAATAGAGAAAAGATTGAAGTTGTCAAGGACTTCATTCTTGGATCAACCATCGACATATTGCATTAGGCAAATCTGATGCACAAGATCTTTTTTAAAGTGTTGAAGAGCAAAGATGTCAACTTGAGGACTAAGATGCGTCTGACCCAAGCCATGGTATTTTCAGTAACTTCACATGCATGACAAAGCCGGACAGTGAATAAGGAAGACCGTAGAAGAATTGAGTTATGGTATTAGAAGAGAATGTTGAAAATGCCATGGGCTGCCAAAAGAACCAACAGATCTGTGTTGGAAGAAAGGCAGCCAAAGTGCTCCTTGTAGGACAGGATGGCCAAACTTCGTCTCTCATACTTTGGACATATTGTCAGGAGGGACCAGTCACTGGAGAAGGATATCATGTTTGGTAAGGTGGAGGGTCAGAGAAAAAGAGGAGGACCCCCAGTGAGATGGATTAGCAAAGTGGCAGCATCAATAGGCTCAAGCGTGGCAATAACTGTGAGGTTGGACTGGGCAATGTTTCGTTCTGTTGTGCTTAGTGTCGCTATGAGTCGGTACCAACTCAATGGCACCTAACAACAACAATGCCTAGACTATGCCCCAAATATTCAAAATGCTTAAAATACACTTCCTAAATGCAAATAACTTCTTACAGTCTATGGAAGAAGCAACAAAAATGCAGTACAATTTCAAAACCACATGATACATGCCAGAATTGAGATGGCAATGGAAGTAATTCTGCATGGAGGGGACAGGGTGTCAAAGGGATTTTCAGGAGGAAAATCAGTTGTGGCAGAGTTGACTCCGATTCAGGATTTTCAATGACTGGCTTTAAAAACTGGATCACTGGGTCTTTCTTCCAAGGCACCTCTAACCTTCCAGTTATCAGCCGAGTGTGTTACCATTCACACCACCCAGGGACTCCTAAGGAAGAAGAGGAAGTAGTATCCAAGCCACATTCTGAAAATGAATGGGGATCTTCCAACAGATGGGGATGGAAGCAGTCTCGGGACAGGACAGTATATGTGAAAAAGCACTGAAGTAAGAGAAAGCACATTTAAGGAACTACACATAATTTTGTCAGGTGGACTATAAGCTGGAGCATCAAAGGGCTATGCTTCAAGGAGAAGCAGGGGGTAGAGGAAGTGGCCATCCTTAGTGCCTGGAGATCCTACAGCTCCACACTACTAGGCAATGTGCACACAAATGGCCACAGTATAGTGATACCCTCGGTATAACTAGCACTTAGCAGTGCCAGGGAGGGGAAGGCTAGGGTAACAGCAATGCTGCTCCAGAGACCAGCCTTAGCCATTAAATTGCCTCCTGCTGCCATGGCAACTCTTGGCAGCAAGGCTTTTGGGAGCAAAAGGTGGAAAGCAGATACTAAATCTGCTGGTCGCCTCCTGCCGAATTTGGCTCCTCTCCTCTCTAATTCAGGACAAAGTACTACAGTACTGGAGCTGGAAAAATAGCTGGGAAATTTCTCCATTGCTTTCTGCTTTTTGTGACTCCTGACATGCATTGTCCCCAGAGGGGAATACAAACGGAGTCTGATCATCTTTCCAATTATTACCGCATATCAATTTACAATTTATAGCTCCTTTCCAGAGTGTACTTCCCTTAGTGAATCACACCAAAAGGGAAAACATGATGGTCTAGCAGAGGTTTCTATTACTATTAAATACAGGCCCATGGACCTGCTCACCACCACAGTGGAATTCTACGTAGGAGGCCTCTAGGTTCCTGTGGGGGTGCATGTGAGGACAGAGCCTTGGGCCAGCACACCAAAGTCAATACATCCTAAAATAAGTTAACCCAACTAACTGCAATACACAAGTAACTAAAACTTTGTTGTCCTCAACTTCCTGGAGGAAGTTCCTAGGTGGTGGAAATGCACTGAGCTGCTATTAACTGAAACACTGAAGGTTCAAGACAATCTAAAAGCACCTTGGGAAAACGGCCTGTTGATCTACTTTGGAAAACCCAGTCACTGAAAACCCTACAGAACATGATTCTACTCTGACACACATGGGTTGCCTGTGCATTGAAATCAACCCAATGTCAACTGGTTTTAATTTCCTAGAAAAAAATGAAGGGGAGAGAAAGAAAAAGCCTACAGCCATAACTTATTTTCACAATTAGAACTTTAGTAGTGGCTGAGGGAGTTGTGCAATGAACCCTTCTCTAGCCAGTCTACTGAAATGCTCACCCATGATACTGATTTGTCTTAATGTATTTATTTCCTGCTCTACCTTTTTTCACTCATCAGTACTTACATTCATTAAAAGATTAAAAGACTACATATTTTAAGTCCCTGGGACCAACAAGGGAGAAGAGTGGAGAGTGGGACCCTACCCTGAGAAGCAGCGATGCCTGAGATGGAGGCAGAGACAATGACGTGGATCGATGGAGAACCTGGGGACTCTAGATCCAGAGAGGGAGAGGGGTTGTGTGCTGACGACCGGGGTGCAGGCTTGTTGTGTATACCCTTTGGTTGGGTGATGATGCATGGAGGGGATTGTAATCATGGCAAGGAAACGATATACGATAGGATGAATGTAAAACTAATGTTCTCCCATGTAAACTATCACATAATTCACAATAAAACATTAAAAAAAAAAGACTATGTATTTTATTATTTCTGTTTCCTATCTGTCTCCATGAGTAGAATGTGCCATCATTCTACTGAGATGTTTGTTGAATCCATTATTATATCCCCGATACCTAAACTAGTGCCTAGAACAAGGAAGGAATGTCACAATTATTTGTTGAGTTAACATAAGAATACTAATTGTAAATGATTTTACCAAGTCAGATAGGGCTGAAGGAGAGATGAGGAAGATGACATTTTAGGTAGAAGGAAATACTTACTTTTTATTCAAAAGAAAATTCGTGAACAACTACTGTGTAAGGCAAAGGGTTAAATCATTGAAAATATAGTGATAATTAAGACAAACACAAACAAGTGTTTCTCTTCCCATTCTAGAAGGAGGGACAGCAATTGTAACACAATGGAAAAGAGGTTATCAAAGGATGCATCAAATGGGACCCAAGGAGTCAGGGTAGGTTCCCAGAGGAAGGAATATCTAAAGCCAGGAACTAAGGAGCCCAGGTTGGAGCTGTGGGTTAATGCACTGGACTGCCAGGTCAGTTTGAACTGCAAGGTCAGTGGTTCAAGCTCACCAGTTGTTCCTTGGAAACCCTATACAGGGTCGCTATGAGTCAGAACTGACTTGATGGCACTTAACAATAACAACAACAAAGCAAGATTAAGAATTAGCCAGGTGTGGAGAAAGTGGATGGTTGAGGCATACTGTGATAAAAGACAGATGGCTGGATGTCCTCCCTGGGGCTAGAACATGTACTGTCTGATAAGTGATATTAAAGATAGTCCTCTCCTAAAGCCATTCATTGGGAAGCAGTTGGAAGTTTTCAGATGACTGGCTGCAATGTGGACAATAAATCGGAGGGGAACAGGAGAGAAAGTAAGGAAACTGTCAGAAAAAAGACTGGTCAGGTGGCTACAAAATGACTCCGATTTGGGTAGGAACGGGAATGAAAAGGGGATTTCAAAAGCATTCAGGCACAATTGAGGATGTGACTGGTGAGATGTTAGAGGGAATTAAGGATGATACTTAGTATTCTGATTTACAATGGGGTGGCTAGGGATTGAAATCCTGTTCCATTCAATATGGCAGGAAATCAGGAGGAGGAAGAGAGTGTAGACAGATGAAGGTGAAGTTCAAACATTACACACGGTGAGTGCAAAGGAGCCCAGACAGCTGGCTGTAGAATTCTAGCAGAGAAATCTGAACAGGCAGAGATTTGGGATTGTTGTTGCAAAAAGTCATTAAGAAGACAAGAAAGAAGGAAAAGGTCAAAATGGATGTCAGAAGAGACTCTGAAACTTGCTCTCCAACGTAGAGAAGCCAAA
>NW_006408587.1:9567795-9583455 GCF_000296735.1 Chrysochloris asiatica
GATGGCACCTGACAACAACAACACCAACATTAAGTGCTGTCAAGTCAGTTCTGACTTATAATTAACCTATACTGTATAGGATTTCCAAGGAGTGGCTGGTGGGTTTGAACTGCCAAATTTGTGATTAGCAGTCTACTATTTAATCCTATTGGAGTCTTGGTGTGGCGCTGTGGGTTAATGCGCCAGTGTGAAAAGCTGTTTGAACTGCACGATCGGTGGTTCAAGCTCACCAGTTGTTCCTCATAAACCCTATACAGGGTCGCTATGGAACGGAACCAACTGGACTGCACTTAACAACAACAACACTTAATCCAATTAACTGGAAGGGCATCACTAAATCCAAGTTCACTGTCAATAGTGTATGGTCAGAGGGAGCATTCTCAAGGTAAACTTGTTTCAGCACTTTTCTGAGAAATAATATGTGCCAAGCGTCAATGGCTCCATATTTTTTCTTTTGCTTTAAACAGGTTTATTGAGATATACTCTACATGCCATAAAACACACTTGTTCCAACTGTACAATTCAACATTTGTCAGTGTATATTAAAGTTGTTCAAGCCTCACCACAATGTAATCTGAATTTTTAGAACATTTTCAACATTCTAAAAAGAAATTTCATATCCATTAGTGTCATCCTTCTGCTGTAACATCTGGATACTTGCTATAAATGGAATCATATAGTATGTGGTCTTTGTGATGGGCTTCTCTTACTTAGCACAATGCTTTCAAGGTTCATCTCTTTTGTATCATGTTGCAGGACTTCATTCCATTTTATGATGTAATAATTTTCCATTGTATGGCTACTCCATATTTTGTTTAACAGTTTGCCATCTGATGTGCATTTAAGTTTTGTCCACTACTTTGGCCACTATGAGTAATGCCATTAAGAACATTCATGTATAATTTTTTATGTGTGGACATACGTTTTCAATTTGCTTGGGGATATACTAGGAATGGACTTGCTGAGCCATATGGTAACTCAAGGAGTCAGCAAGTGAAACAACTAATGGTGATGGCAAAGACCAGGCTATGAATCCTGAAAGCCCCATAGAGAAAAAAATATAGGCAGCTCCCAAGACAAAAAAAAAAAATCAGTGTGCTAGAGTACATCAAAGTGCCTTATAAAATACACAAGGGTAGTTTGTAAAGCAAAAACAGCTGTGTTTTCCTCATCTGGGTTAAAAAGGGAAGTAGTTTTAATAAGTAACTCTGAAAGTTGATTTGGAGGATGATAATAATAAAAATAATGAGCAGTTAACATTTATGGTACCAGGCACTGTGCTGAGTACATATGTCATCTATTTTATGTATTCTTCTAAAATGCCCTAGGAAGAAGGTACTGCTATTATCATTATTTTATAAATGAATACCTTCAGGCCAAACATAATGTTATTTTCTCTTGTGTAAGCCACCTTTCTGTTATGTTTACAGGATCTGCCCTTATAGATATATTCCCAATCACATAAAAAATTATATCCATCATACAACAGCTAGAAATATTGTCCCCACTGTACTGCTTTAACATTACACCAGAGAAAAATAAAAATATTTTGATAAAGAAATATTAATTTATTTATTCAACTACCTATAACTTATTAACTTCTTCATAACAAAGATAAGCATAATATTTATTTTAAATGTATTTATCACTTCAGGAATTTATTTGGCATGGCATGAGATTAAGATCGATCTAAATGTATTTTTCTTCATATTATCATTCAACCCAATGGCTTTTGTTAAACGCTGATTGCTTTCACAATTTTTAGTTCACTTTGGTATCTCATACATTCAATCACTATCAGTTTATTTCTGCTGTTTCTATTGTGTTCCCGAGACTATTTTTAACCTACATTAAGATAGTCTTGTTAAGGTATTTTGAAATGGG
This sequence comes from Chrysochloris asiatica, assembly GCF_000296735.1. Lineage (NCBI taxonomy): Eukaryota > Metazoa > Chordata > Mammalia > Afrosoricida > Chrysochloridae > Chrysochloris > Chrysochloris asiatica. The sequence goes on from NW_006408587.1 coordinate 9,569,680, forward strand.
TTTTGGTCTAGAAGGGCAAACTCCTTTTGTTCTCCTCTAAGTTACATATCGTTAGTTAGCCAATGGCAACCATAGATACACAATAATTTCTTAGCCCATTCCTACCCACATGCTTTGGTTTGATCAACCTTTAAAAACTCACCCCTCTCTTCCCTCCAAAGACTCTGGCTTCTCTAGAAAAATTAACATCACTGGGCCCAACATCCCACAAGTGATAAATCAGCTAACACAGAGTAGCAGCTATCTCCTTTTATATGGGATAGACATACATGAAGTTCAAAGTGTCCAACATTATCTGTTATTTTAAACACACCACGACATTTAAGTGACTTTTAGTGTCAGCCTGGAGACTTTTCAACTTGCAACCCCAGGTAAAACCAACTGAATTTCCCTTTCTTCCTTTAAAGACAGTTCATAGCCAATTTGGTGCTCAACTTCTGGAACTACACTTAGCCTAGTTTCTGGTCTAATCTCTTCTCCACTTCCATGTGTGATGCATGATCTTTCATCCCTATCTAATTGCTTTATAGATGATATTCAATTTGTAGGTGATACAACTTGCCAGCTGAAAGTGAACAGGACTTAAAATACTTACTGATGAAGATCAAAGACCATAGTCTTCAGTATGGGTTTCATCTCAATGAAAAGAAAACAAAATCCTCAGTACTGGACCAATAAATATGCATCTTTCAGTTCTCTCAAAATATGTTGGTAAAAAAAAATAATTTTTAAAAGACCTTTGCCCTGAAATTATTCCCTGGTTCAATACCCTACTGGAATACCCTACTGGAATATAAACTGGTATTATATTAAATCTATAAATTAACTTTGTTAGTATTGTCATCTTTTTTATATCAAGATTGATAAATCAAGAGCAGATTATATTTCTCTTATTATTTGTTTTTTATTCTTTTTATTAAAGTGTTATAATTCTCTGTATTTGGTCATACATCTCTTGTTAGATTTTACTTTTTTTTCAATCCACTTTGATTGTTTTCATCATATTTTCAGCCTACAGAATAAAATTGACTACACATTGATTTTAGTTTTTGTTGTCGTTAGGTGCTCTCCACTTGGTTCTAACTTACAGCTGCCCTATGCACACTGGAATCAAACACTACCCGATCCTGTGCCATCGTCACAATTGTGTTATGTTTGAGCCCACTGTTGCTGCCATAGTTTCAACTCATTTCATTGATGGTCTTCCTCGATATCACTGACCCTTCACTTTACCAAGCACAGTGTCCTTCATCAGAGACAGTTCCCTCCCAACATGTCTGATGATGAAGATGAAGAGATGAAGTCTTTCCATGCTCACTTCTAAAAAGGATTCTGGATGTACGTCTTCCAAGATAAATTTGTTTTGCTCTTCTGTCAGGTCATGGAACTTTTAATATTTTTCACCAACAACATAATTCAAATGCAAAGATTCTTCTATGGTCTTCCTTATTCACTGTCCAACTTTTATACGTATATGAGGTAACTGAAAATACCATGGCTTGAGTCAGGCACACATTAGTCCTCAAACTGAAATCTTTGCTCTTTAGTACTTTAAAGAGGTCTTTGGCAGCAGATTTGCCTAATTCACTTGATTTCTTGACAGCTGCCTTCAAGACATTGGTGGAGAAAAAAAAAAAAAAAAAAGAAGTCTTTAACAACTTCAACCATCATTGATCATGATGTTATTTATTGATCCAGTTGTGAGGAGGATTTTTGTTGTCTTTACATGGAGATGCAATCCAGACTAAAAACTGTAATCTTTAATGTTCATCAGTACTTCAAGTCCTCTTCACTTCAAGCAACCAAGGCTGTGTCATCTGCATATCACAGGTTATTATATCCTCCAATATTGTGTATACTCTCCAATCCTGATGCCATTTTCTTTTTCATATAATCCAGCTTTTTGGATTATTTGCTCAGCATACAGATTAAGTATGGTGAAAGAATACAACCCTGGCACACATCTTTCCTGATTTTAAAACATTCAGGATCCCCTTGTTCTGTTCGAATGACTGCCTCTTGGTCTATGCACTGGTCCCACATGAGAACAATGAAGTGCCCTGGAATACCCATACTTCACAATGTTATCCATAGTTTGTTAGGATTCACACAGCCAAATGCCTTAGCATAGTCAATAAAGCACAAGTAAACCTCACTGGCATTCTATGTTTTCAGTGAAGAACCATATGAAGTCAGCAATGATATTCTCATTCAATGTACTCTGTTGAGTCTTGACTGAATGTCTGGCAGCTCCCTGTCGATATACTGCTGGAACCATTTTTGCATTGTCTTCAATAAAATTTTATTTGTGTGTGATGCTAATGATACTGTTTGATGATTTCCACATTCTGGGTATGAGAATGGATCTCTTCCAATTGGTTGGCTATCAAGTAGCTGTCTTCTAAATTTCTTGACATAGACAAATGAACATCTCTAGCACTGCATTAGTGTGTGGAAAGATTTCAATTGGTATCCCATCAATTCCTGGAACCTTGTATTGTTTTTTTGCCAATGCCTTCAGAGCAACTCGTACTTCTTCCTTCAATACAATTTATTCTTTTTTTTTTTAAGTTTTTATTGTGAACTGAAAGTTTACATGAGAGAACATTGGTTTTACATTAATCATTTCATTGCAATCAATGATTACAATCTCCTCTGCATTATCATTCAACAGTATTTGCTTCTATTCCCTTTGTATTTTTGTGTGTGGATGTACACAAAAACACTCAGGAATACATAATCATTTAAATAACCAAAGGGCACACTCTGCAAGTCTGCCTCCTGGCCGCCAGCACACAGTCTTTCTCTTTTCATGAGCTTAGAGTCCTCAGCTGCACCCTCTCTCCATGTCCTCATCTCTGCTTCCATCTCTCGTGTCACTGCTTCTCTGGATAGGGTCCCACATTCCGCTCATGCTTTTCTCCCTTGATTGTCCTAGGGTTCTCTGTTTGCTCCTGGACTGTAAGATTAACTACTCTCCCCTGTATGTTACAAAATGTCTACATTTACAATTGTGACACTCATAATTAGTAATGATAACAATTACTCACTAATGAATCATAACAATTTTATCCCCATATCTTCTCACCAGACCCGTCTAGATAAGACAAGAACTATTCAGAGGGGACTCTACCTTCCTCCACACACTCTTAAGCTAAACTCCCTCTTGAAACCTTGTAATCCAGTCACTTTGTGCCTATATAGTGCCCCCATTTTAGGTAGCCAGTGTCTAAATTGCCCGTCCCTATCAACCCTGTATATAGAAGGGATAGGATTGATACTTGATGTGAAGACTCCTTCCCTCTCAGTTGGTATTTTGAACTATTTCATCCATAAGTACAGGTCAAGGTCATCAAATTGTAGCAATTTACACTTAATTTCCTTTATCAAAAACTTAAAAAAAAAAAAAAAATCTTCCTCTAGTCTAGTTCTCATCATTAGGCCACTGAAGCTAGGTTGAATGGGAATAATCTACAAGTTTGGGCATTCTTATGCATCTCTGCTCACTTCATATCAGCAGGATACTCTGCTCTCTGCTCTAGCCCTCTGTGGCTATGTCCTTGTCCATGGGTTCAGAAGTCCCGAAGTCTCACCACACTTAGGACCAACCAGCCCTTCCTCTTCTCTCTCTGATCTCCAGGTTGACAGGAGTCTATGGAACATGATTGCACTCAGTCCATTTCTTCATTGCTACCTTTCCCCCTCTTCCACTCACCAGTAGACCAATGTGGTCATTGCCAGCAAGCTTACATTCCTGCTTATATGTTCTCTTTGAGTTTCAGTCTTAGAGGGGGGTTTGTCCTGAAGGGACTTGATTGCTTGCTTTGATGGCTCCCCTACCATTGGTTCTTGATCATATACTTCCACTTCAAATGGCTGAGAATTGACCAGTTCTTTTTGGTACAGTGACTCTGTATATTCCTTCCATTTTCTTTTGATGCTTCCAGCATCACTCAATATTTTCCTCTTCAATCCTTCAACATTTCAACCTAAGATTTGAATTTTTCATTCAGTGCTTTCAGCTTGAGAAATGCAGATGCCTTTTGCTTTACTAACTCCCGGTCTTTGCGCATTTCATTATGATATTTTGTCTTCTCACAATATTCTTTGAAAATTTCTGTTCAGCTTTTACTTTCTCATGTCTTCCAGTAGCTTTACCTTCTCAACAGTTGGGAACAAGTTGCAAGGTCTATATGACATTCATTTTGGTCTTTTCTTTTTTCCTGTTTTTCTGACCTTTTGCTTTCTTCATGGATGTCAGAAAAGACTCTGAAACTTGCTCTCCAGCATAGAGATGCTAAAGCAAATAGAAGAAATGAGGATGTAAAAGAGCTGAGTACAAAATTTCAAAGGGCAACTCTAGTAGAATAAGTCAAGCATTATAATGAAATGTGCAAAGACCCGAAGCTAGAAAACGAAAAGGGAAGAACACGTACAGCATTACTCAAGCTGCAAGAACTAAAGAAAAAATGGAAGCTTTAACTTGAAATAAGGATTCTCTGGTAGTGTAGTGGTTACGAATTGGCCTGCTAATCTCATATTCAGCAAGTTCAAAACTACCAGTTATTCTGTAAGAAAAAGATGAGGCTTTCTGCTCCTGTAGAGATTTACAGCCAGGGTAGCTAAGAGTTGGAATCGACTCCATGGTACTTAACAATTATAATATAGAACCTAATCTTTGTCAAAGGAGCTCTGGTAGCGTAGTGGTTATGAGTCAGGTTGCTAACCTCAAGGTCAGCAGTCCGAAATTACGAGCTGTTCCATGGGAGAAAGATGAGGCTTTTTGCTCCCATAAAGATTTACAGCCTCTAAAACCCTGTACAGGGTTACTATGAGTCAGAATCGACTCCACGATACATAACAACAACAACAACAATGGCCAAATGGAGTCCTGGTGTGGTGCTATAGAATAAGCACTGGACTGCAAAGTTGGTTTGAAGTGCAAGGTCGGCTGTTCAAACTCACCAGGAACGCCTCGGAAACCCTTCACGGGTAATTTAGGGTTTTACCTGTGCTTTATAAGTCAGAACTGACTTGATGGCACTCAACATCAACAACAATAGCACTACCTAAATATTGAATGATAAAGAAAGCATCAAAAGAAGATAGAAGGAGGGGGAAAAAGATGAAGCAATACACACAGTAACTGTATAAAAAAGAAATTGATGGTGTTCAACCATCTCAAGAGATAGCATGTGATCAAGAGCCAATGGTACTGAAGGAAAACGTCCATGCTTCACTGAAGCCATCTGCAAGAACAAGGATCCAGGAATTGATGAAATAAAAATTAAAATCTTTCAACAAACTGACGCAACATTGGAGGCACCCATACATCAATGCCAAGAAATCTGGAAGACAGTTACATGGTCAACTGATTGGAAAAGATCCGTATGTGTGCCCATTCCAAAGACAGGTGACACAAAGGAATTAGGAAGTCATCAGAAAATACCATTAATATGACATGCAAGTAAAAGGTTGTTCAAGATCATTCAAAAACAGCTACAAAAATAAGAAACTGCCAGAGGTTCAAGCTAGATTCAGATGAGGACATGGAATGAGAGCTATCATTGCTAAAGTCAGATGAATCTTGGCGGGAAGCAGAGAATACCAGAAAGATGTTTACTTGTGCTTTATTGACTATGCAAAGGCTTTCAATCGTGTTAATCATGACAAGCTATGGACAACATTTCAGAGAATGAGCATTCTGAGTCACTTAACTGTGCTCATGAAGAACCTGTGTACTTAGACTAAGAGACAGTCAATTGAACAGAACAAGGGGACACTGAATTTTAAGTCAGGAAAGGTGTGTGCCAGGTGTGTATACTATCACCATACTTATTTAATCTGTACACTGAACAAATAATCTGTGAAACTGGATTATAAGAAGAATGTGACATCAGGATGAATAAAGATTCATTAACAACCTGTGATTTGCAAATGATACAACCTAGCTAGCTGAAAGCAAAGAGGACTCAAAATACTTACTGATGAAGATCCAAGAACACGATCTTCAGTATGGATTGCACCTCAATGTAGAGAAAACACAATTCCTCAAAATTGGACCAATAAATAGCATCATGATAAAAAGAGAAAAGATTGAAGTTGTCAAATACTTCATTTTGATTGGAGCCACCCACGGAAGCAGCAATGAAGAAATCAAATGACATATTGCATTAGGCAATTCTGCTGCACAAGATCGCTTCAAAATATTCAAGAGTAAGGATTTCCATTTAAGGACTAAGGTGTGCCTGACCCAAATGACCTGGCAGTGTTTGGTTCTGTTGTGGATAAGGTTGCTATGAGTCAGAACTCACTCAACAGTATCTCACAGCAACACCAATGGATAATCAACAAGTACTTGAATGAAAAGATGTTCAATATTATTGGTTATTGATGATAAGTGAATCCAAATCATAAAGAGATACTACTTTTGTTGGAGAAGAGTATTAAAAATAATCAGGAATTCTAGAAGCACAAATAAATCTGTGTTGGAAGAAATACAGTCAGAATGCTCTATCAGAAGCCTGGATGCTCAGACTTCATCACTCATACTTTGGACATATTATCACTCATACTTTGGATATATTCATCACTCATACTTTGGACATATTCTTCCATTTTTTCCACTTTACCAAACAGAGGACACCTGTTTGGTAAAGTGGAGGGTCAGACAGAGAGGAAGACCCCCAATGAGATGGAGTGGCAGCATCAATGGACTCAAACATGTCAATGATAATGAGGTTAGCTTAGGACCAGGAAGTGTTCCATTCTGTTGTGCATGTTATTGTTGTTGCTAAGTGCTGCTGAGTCAGTTCTGACCCATATCAACTATATACATATATGTATATATATATATATGTGGTTTCTGAGGAGTAGCTGGTGAGCTTGAACCACTGACCACAGTCTAGCACACTAACCTACAGTGCCACACCAGGAGTCCGTCTGTTGTACACAGGATCGCTGTAAATCAGTACCAAGTTGATGGCACCTAACAACAACAGCTTTTGTTGTTGTTAAGTGCTATTGAGTCTGTTTTAACTCCCAGTGACCATGAACAGGGTTTCCAAGGAGCAACTGGTGGGTCTGAACCATCAACCTTGCAGGAAGTAATCCACTGCTTATCGTACATGCCACACCAGGACCCTGAAATACTACTACACACTCACAAACCGAGAAACAACAACAACAAAAACCTCGCTACCATTTGACTCCCAGGAATTTTATAGGGCAGAATAGAAGGGACCCATAAGGTTTCCAAAATTACAAATCTTTACATCTTCCTCCAGAAGAGTGGCTGTTGGGTTCAAACCTTTTGGTTAGCAGCTCAGCACATGCTCACTAAAATAACCAAAGTTAGAGATTTACAACACCAAATATTTGTGAGAATATGAACTAAAATCCTTCTACTTTGCTGTAACTTTTTTATTGTTGTTTGTTGTTAGGTGCCATCGAGTCAGTACCGACCCATAGCGACCTTATGCACAGCAGAACGAAACATTGTAACTTTATTATACTATATGGAAAAAGCCAAATTCACACTTATTAAGTGCCATTGAGTTGGTTCCAACTCATAGGGACCTTGTACAGGGTTTCCAAGGAGGAGCTTGTCGGTTTGACCTACCAACCTTGTGGCTCAAATTGACCAAGCAATCCAGTGCTTATCCTACAGCACCACACCAGGACTCCAAATTCATACTACATACTGTATAGTATAGTTCTAAAATGTGGGAGAAAAAATGAGTTTTTAGAATTACTAATAGGAGTTCAAAATATACAGGTAATCCTCAATTTACAACAGGGTTCCATACCAATAACTCCATTGTAAATCCGTTCTGATGTAAAGTCAAAAGCATCCTTTTTTTTTTAACAATTTAATTTTTATTACAACAATCATGCCCCATGAATGTCTGTTCAATCCACATTCAACCACATATACATCTCTGGACTCAAAAGGTTATAATAAGAGTTCATAAATCTTGATCACAGAATGGGATGTAGCAAACACAACGGCTTCCCACACAAAAGTTTATTTCATGTCTCATGTATACAAAGCAGTTGCTCTGCCAGGCACAGTGCATTTATTATCTAGAATATACAAGTCTTGGTAGTCATAATCAATGCCTTTGTTACTGGTTTGTGTATCTATTGTACTGTTCTTTCTGTCTAAAATGTCTACCATACAGCAGTGTGTTCTTCAACTCATAGGCAGCAGCATCCAAACTTGTGTATTATAAATCTCAAGTATTGTGACACTGTCGGCTTAATTTTCTTTAAATGATATTACCATGAAGTGCATAATGGCTCCCAAGTGCAGCAAAACCATTGTTATTGATAGCAGCGGCAGGAGGGAAGGGGGAAGTATCAATTTGGAAGTGAAAAAAGGTTACTAAACAACATTAAGGTGAAAACATCAGTGAATGATATTGCTTGCAATTTAGGCATGTCACACTCAACAATCACCAAGATCTTCAAAAGCAAATAAAAAATTATCCAAGCTGCTAAAGTACTGACTCTAATAATGCTACAAGGGTAAGGAAAATGCAAATGCACCCTATAAGATATGGAGAGATTGCTAAGGATGTGGATTGAGGACCAAAAACAAAGGTGATTCCTTCTCAACATGTTGATGTTCACCATTAAGGCACTGTTCAAGATGCTTAAAGACAAATCTAGACCAGACTATCATATGTCATACAACACTCAAATCACTTAACTTCCTATTTTACAGAACATGTCATGGACATTAAGCAACACATGACTGTACTGCCATTTATTATCAACATCTTTATAAATTCAATATTTGTTGACATGTGAACATCTGAGAATGAGGGTATCAGCAAATTATGGGCTCAAAATATCATTATTGCTCATAATTGTTGTGTTGTGAAGTGATGTCGAGTCATAATAAGATGTACATAAAAATGGATGATCATAAGTACAGTTCACAGTGAATCAAATACATTGTAAGTCAGGAATTATCTGTACTACCTCTCCCACTACCTAAAACACACATACATACACACACACAATGACTGTAAGCCATACCTATGTTCTATAGCATCATCATCACCACGACTCAGCTACAAGTTAGTCATTTTCCTCTCTGGCACTCAAAACTATTTTATGGGATGTTTTAATGTGGGTTAAACACTATGTAGTCTTAAGATCCCTTTCATCTCTGACTCTTCATGGTCCCCAGATAGATGAGCTCTCCTGAGTTGACTAGCAACAGCACCTTATTTATAGCATTGTTTCTATGTAGACAGTTTTATACATCTTAAGCAACCAACTTAAAAATCAACTTTGAGAGCATAATATATCTGAAGTTGGAGCCCTTTCTATACTTCATACAATACTGTCTTGCCAGTGTCTTATACATCAGTATTACTACAGTATATAAGGAGCTCTGGTAGCGTAGTAGTTACGAATTGAGCTGCTAACCCTAAGGTCAGCAGTTTGAAACTATCAGCTGTTCCGCAGGAGAAAGATGAGGCTTTCTGCTCCCATAAAGATTTATAGCCTCGAAAACCCTGTGCAGGCTCACTATGAGTACTTAACAACAACAACAACAACAGTATATACATTGTCAAGTCAAAAATACTACTTGGAAAAAAAGAACACATTATAATTAGAATGGAAAAATAATTTTTAAAACACTGCCTTTCTTTATTACTAATACAATTCTGATACTAATCTTAGCATCTTAAAGATTCTGATTAAAATAGGTGTTCTCGCTCACATTTCATTCCTGATTTTCCCATTTCCTATTTTAATGTAATTCACTAAGCCCTTATTAAGAAATTCTTGAGTGCTTAAATCTTGGAGTTACGGAAAACGTAGTCCAGAGAGATAGAGTTGGAAAGTGTAGTCAACAGACTCTTTGATGTCCCCAATTATGCCCACTTCCTGATAGTCACGCTTTGTGTAATCTCTTATTCTTCAGTTTGGGTGAGACCTGTAACTTACTTCAAGCACGAGAATTTAGCAAAGATGATGGCATGACATTTCTGTAGCATCTCTATTGTTAACTGATTCTCTCTAATGGAGCGCTCCCTCACTGACTTTGATGAAGCAAGCAGTCATATGGAGACACACATGAAGACCAGGGGTGGCCTATGTCCAAAAGCCAGCAAGAAGATAAATGAAGCTTTCAGTCCAACAACTCTAAGAGAACTGAATGTTGCTAACAACCATGTAAGTTTGCAATGGGATCTTTCCATGGTTGAAGCTCAGATGAGACCCCAGACTGGTCAACACCTGAACTTCACCCTCTGAGAGCCTCTGAAGCAGATACCAAATAAGCCATGCCAGATTCCTGACCCAAAGAAACTGAGAGATAATATATGTGTCTTCCTATAAGTCACCAAATTGCTGGTACTACTGTTACCTTCCAACACCAAAAACCAAACCCATTGCCACTGAGTCAATTCATAGCAACCCTACATAGCGTTTCTGAGATTGTAAATCTTTATGGAAACAAACAGCCTCATCTTTCTTCTGAGGAGCAGCTGGTGGGTTTGAACCACCAACCTTGTGGTTACCAGCCTAATGCCAAAACTGCAAGGCAGCAAGACTCCTTAATATTGTTACCCAGTAACTAATATAGACAAAACAGAAAAACATGTAACATAATTAGAAAACAATTTCAAGGGAACAGCAAAAAAGTACGAAGTTGGAAACTTCATGTAATCAAAGTAAAGGAAGCTTACTAATTAGTTTTGAAACACTTGAGAAAGTGGTTACTTATGAGAACCATCTTAAGACTTTCAAGAATACCAACTGGAAAAGAAGTAGAAGAAAGAGTAAAGAGGTAGAATCAATTGAAAATCATAGACAATATTAATATAACACTATTGTTGTTGTTGTAATTAGGTGCCATTAAGTCAGTACTGACTCCTAGCAACCCTATGCACACAGAACAAAACATTGTCCGGTCCTGTGCCAACCTCATAATCCTTGCTACACCTGGGCTCATTGCTGCCTCCACTGTGCCAATCCATCTCACTGGGGGTCTTCCTCTTTTTCTCCGATCCTTGACTTTACCAAACAAGATATCCTTCTTCAGGGACTGGTCACTCTCCTGATAATATGTTTGAAGTATGAGAAATCAAGTCTGGCCCTCCTGGCTTCCAAGGAGCATTCTGGCTGTACTTCTTCCAACACAGACTGGTGTGTTCTTTTGGCAGTCCATGGCACTTTTAATATTCTCCTCCAACACCATAGCTCAAATGAATCACTTCTTCTATGATCTTCCTTACTCATTGTTCAACTTCCACATGACTATGAGGTTATTGAAAATACCATGGCTTGGATCAGGAACACCTTAGTCCTCAAACTGACATCTTTGCTCTTGAACACTTTAAAGCAGTCTTGTGTAACAGATTTGTCCAATGCAACATGTCGTTTGATTTCTTAACTGCTGCTTCCATGGTCCAGTGGTGAAGGCTTTTGTTTTCTTTACATTGAAAGGTGCAACCCATACTGAAAGCTGTGGTTTCTGATCTTCATCAGTAAGTATGTTAAGTCCTCATAACAGTGAGGAACCATTATAGATACAGCGGGACCAGTTCTTGGCAGGCCTAGTAATGCAGGGGCAGAGTAGGCTCATCTTAGAAACTGTGAACAGAGACACTGAAGGGAAGGCTCATGAGGGAAATGGCAAAAAGATGGTTGTGTTTTAAAGAATGTAATCTGATCATAGTATAAAAGATGAAGTAGGTTAAAGATTAAAAAAACAAGAGTGGATTTCATGACACAACAGGCTCCATGAGAAGTTAACAATCGTGTGACAGGGAGAAGGTTCACACTCATTCATAATTAAAACATGCAAATTAAAACTATAAAACATTAATTTTGGGGGGAGTGTGTCTATTAGTTAATAAATAATAAAAACTAATAATACTAGTAAAATTACAGCCATTTCAGACATTGTGGGTAGGAATGTAAATGGAAAGACATTCAGCAATATGAACTTTTGCTGATGTTAATGTAGGTCACTGAGTCAATTATAACTCATAGAGGACAAAGAGACCATACGGGAAAGAGACTGTAGGATTCCCTGCCATTTTCAATAACCTCATATGGATGCGAAAGCTGGACAGTGAATAAGAAAGATCGTAGAAGAATTGATGCCTTTGAGTTGTGGTGTTGGAGGAGAATACTGAAAGTGCCATGGACTGCCAAAAGAACCAATAGATCTGTTTTGGAAGAAGTGCAGCCAGAGTGCTCCTTGGAGGCCAAGATGGCTAGGCTTCGTCTCTCATACTTTGGACACATTGTTCGGAGAGAACAGTCACTGGAGAAGGATGTCATACTGCGTAAGATGGAGGGTCAGAGAAAAAGAGGAAGACCCCCAACGAGATGGATCAGCCAGGTGGCATCATTGATGAGTCAAGTGTGGTGGTGGTAGTGAGGTTGGCCCAGGATCAGACATTGTTTCGTTCTGCTGTGCATGGGGTCGGTATGAGTCGATTCCGACTCGATAGCACCTGACAACAACAACAATCTTCTGAGAACACATTACCAGGTCTTTCTTCCCTCAAAATGATAGATTGGTTGGTTGGTTGGTTCCGACTCAGAGACCCTGTACAGGGTTTCCGAGGTTGTAAATCTTTATGGGACCAGAAAGCCTCATCTTTTACCTGTGGAACAGCTGGTAATTTCGAATTGCTGACCTTAAGATTTGCAGCCCGATTCATAACCACTATGCTATCTGGTGGGTGGGTCTAAAATGCTGACCTTTCAGAGGTTAACCACTGGGTACCAGGGCTCCATTAACTAGCGTTAATAATCTTAAAACATTACGATGCTCAGATGCGGTAGCTCACTGCTTACACTGTAAAGAAACAAAGTTATTTACTTATTCAGTAAACATCTATGAATGCCTATTATATCCTATGGACTCCTGGTTTGATGCTGTAGGATCAGCACTGGACTGTGAACCACAAGGTTTACAGTTCAAACCCATGAGCTGCTCCTTGGACACGCTACACAGGAGCGCTAAGAGCTGGAACCAACTTGACAGCACTTAACAACAACAATGATATTCTTTGGGAATCTTGATATGGCTTTATAGGATAAGCATTGAATTACTAACCACAGGGACAGCAGTTCAAACCCATAAGCCACTCCTTAGAAAACATATACAAGGTTGCAATGAGTTGGAATCAATTTGACAGCACCTAACAACATTACATTCCAGAAAGTGCTCTAGCGGTGTTGTAGAATCAACTGCAAGGTTGGCACTTCAAACCCACTAGTTGATCAGTGGGAGAACCATGAGGCTGTCTTCTCCAATAGAGATTCATAACCTCTGAAACTCTATATAGGGTTCTTATTAATTGGAATCTACTCAATAGCAGTGGGTTTGCGGTTATTACCTTCCAGACTATGAGCTAAGTACTCAGCATACAGCAGTGAACAAACAACTCACCTCTGCTCTCATGAAACCTAGAGACACATTTAACAAATAAAGTAAGTAAATAATTACACAGATTACAGAGCATGGAGTCCTGGTGTGGCGCTGTGGGTTAATGTGCTGGACTGCAAAGTCGTTTAAACTGCAAGGTCGGCTGTTCAAACTCAACAGCTGTTCCTCAGAAACTCTATACAGGGTTGGTATGGGTTGGAATCCACTCCACAACAGCAGAAGAACATAATGAGAGGGTATATCAAAATATCTAACAAAGTATGAGATCAAAATCTCTCTTGGAGGAGCCGCAGAGAGGGGCCGGGGATTGGAGGAGGCCCACGGGTTGCGGGGAGCAGCGCTTCTGT
>NW_006408587.1:9584330-9627331 GCF_000296735.1 Chrysochloris asiatica
CCTGATATCCACAGATAAATGTAATATTTTCCTAAAAGCCGAGACTGTAAAATTCCAAAAAGGCAAAGTTCTTCCCTCAAAGAATTCAGTCAAAGTAAATTGGGTGGCTCCCCAGTCTTTTTTCTAAGGACAAAAGGACTGCCCTCCCTAAAGTGTTTCCAGGTGCAGCCCATTCACCTAGGCACCTCCCTTCTTCCTGTAAACCTGGCCCAGGCAGCCAACACAATGGGAATCCTCTCAATCCTCCTTTTCCTTCTCCCATTTGAGGCTAGGTGCTAAAAGGTATGTTAATTAAGCTTGAGAAACCAAGTTGTGGTAGTGAGATTTGAACCTGCGAAGTATGATGTGAAGGTGCCTGAATGTCTGGAAAATTACATATGTTAGCTGTACCTTGTCTTAGTCCCGCCCAGCTTTGTGTAAAGTACCTCCTCTAAATAAAACGGAGGCGCAGAACGAATCCAGGTGCATTACGACTGGCAAGGCATGCATTACAGTATGCAGGGGGCTCAGTCCAGCATTGCAACCATACTGCCTGCTTAGCCAAGATGTTTACTATGCAGGATATTACGGCCTTCATGGCTGAGATGTTTGCAATGCAGGATCTGCCTGATGCCAGTCCCATATCCACTCTGGTTTCAGGGTGTCTCTTTGTCTCTCTCTTGGTGTCCTTGTGTGTCTCTCTATATCTTTACAGCCGCCAGATATCCCCACCTTGTGAACCAAACACCTGTGTCGAGGCCCGTCCCCGGCAGGCAACTCCCTCAGACCACCCTGGGTTTAATCAGTTTAGATTCTGGGAAAAAGACAATGGTGGCAACTCCCTCAGACCGCCCTGGGTTTAATCAGTTTGATCCAGATGCTCTTCTTCCCCCTGAAGGTAACATTGTAGCTTTTGGGTGTGGAATCCGGATAGAGGATAAGGAATGTGAAGGTGAGACCTCACCTTCTTGGAAAGGTTGTGGCCCTTCTCTCACCTTCCCTGGAACTGTAGCAAGAAAGAATTACTAGTTTAACAAATAAAGCTAAATGTTTGTAATCCTGTTCAAACCCATATATTTTTTACTTGCAAAGTAGAGAAAAACAGCTTAAATCCCTTCAGAGATTATAAACCAACCTTTATATGAGCTTTTGAGTCTTTCACCTTTACCCACTAGTAATTAAGTGTTAAAAGTATGTTAGATGTCCTTTAGGCCTAAAGATTAATCTATAATAGCTTGCTTGAACCTCTTCCTGTAGAAATAAAAATGTTAGATTGCTAAGAAAACTGTGTTGTACTTAGAAAATATCTTAAAGGGCGTTCCTGTGAATAGTTGTGTCCTGTCCTTGAATTTCTCCTTGAAAAAAGTTAATAAAAGACTAGGGTAGAGATAGTTCTGCGTGCATTCTTGGCAGCAGGTCTATCTGCCTGTCAGCTTGTATCCACTCTGGTCTCCGAGTGTTTCTTTTCTATCCTTGCCTCTCCAGACATCCCACCTAGAGTTAGTTGTGTGCAGTGTCTGCCACCGAGCAGTCTGTCTGACAGCTTGCATCAAACCTGTGTGTCTGTCTTCTTTGTGTCTGTTTTCTCTATCTTCTTTGTGTTTGTTTTCTCTCTCTCTCTCTCGTCGCCAGACACCCCACCTTCGTGTACTCACCCCCTTGTCGAGGCCAGACCCCCGCATGCTTCAGCCCTGAAGGGGCGCACATCCGCATTTGGCTGGGTCCCTTGCACGGCGCCTTTGGCGTCATCTCAACTTTGTTCCTTGGGACATGAATCGTAAACCACAAGCATCCACCCACTTGCCAGTGTTTGGCTGAGAATAAGGAGGGACCAGACCCCAATGCCCAGAGACCCCATCCCGGAGTATGTGGAAGCTGAACAAGAGCAAAGTGCTTTTGGGTAACTCCCCCGAAGAAGAGGAGGAGGAGGAGGGCCTGAGAGAGGAGAAGCCACCACCCATGTCACACAGGTTTAAGGAACGTTTTCAAGGTCGGAAAGAAGTTACTTCTCTATTTAATAAGGATGATGAACAACATCTACTAGAAATATGTAAATCTCCCATGTCTAAAGGAACTAATTTACAGTTAAAAAAGAGTTGAAGACAGAGAAGAAATCTGGATTTTGAGACAATTTGGTCTTAAAACAAAATACATAGTCTAAGAAACCAGATGAGATTGAAGGTTGGGAGCCTCCAAAAATTGCTCTTGAAGATGTAGCAGTGGATTCAAGTGAGACTGTGAGTGACCATTTGTTTTGGCCAAGCTGAGAAGATGATACTAAAGGCTCTACTAAGTATACTACCTGGCCATCTCAGGAAAATAGTTCCAGATGGAGCATCAACTCAGCTGGAAAGTTGGTTAATATTAGACAACAAAGCAAAAGTAATCTGGGAAGAATTATAATGAAAGTGTGAATGGTAAAACTATACAAAAGGAAAAAAGTCCACTGTTTCCATATATTTTTAAACCAAAATGTGCTTAATATTGCTCCTTTGTATTTCATTTTATTAAGAGATTCTTAGAGTTTTCTGTATCATGGTGTTTGTTTATTTTAATGAATACATCATTAAGTTGTTTAGTCTGTTTCTCACATTAAAAAGAATACATAACTACTTTGTGACTATATTTCACAATTGAATTTTCATTTTCATAATGCTGAATTTTGAAATTTCCAAGCATACTGTGATTCCTTAGTGAATATATACATGGGCTGTATATCTGAGTGCCTTATTATAGAAATTTCCATTTCATATCATCCATATTTTACTGAAACTGGAGATGTGAAGTTTTGATGCTATCTTATAAGTTAATAGTAATAATTTGACTTTGCCACAATACTATTTTCATGCCATTCTTGCTTTTAGTTCTTTAATTGTTTTAGAATTCACATACCTTTCTCTTGTATGCAGCACATATGAAAAGTCAATGAAACACAAGAATGTAGCAGTTATGCAATTCTGTTGTCAGAAACTTAATATCCTGTTGGTTAAATGAACTTCTAAAGGTTATGTTAAATGTTGTTTAATTTAGCAAATTAAAACTTTTCCTTATTAAATTAAAAATACATAAAAAATTTAGGTACTGGAAAAACAAAGGTCATCTTTGAGTAGAAAATGTCAATATTTAAAAGTATATGTTCATCTGTTGTCTAGAAAGGAATAGCCTCTAGTGTACACTTTGGATAGGTAATGTTTTGAGATTTTATTTCCCCTGAACTTTTAAATATTGATCTTAGTTTTTTCTATTTACTCTCCTTTTTGGTTTACAGATTAATTAAGGAATGCAGTAAAGAATGGATAATTTAATAAGTTGATGCTGTTAATTTTGTTTGGAAAACATTAACTTGCTCATTATAGAGCTCAAACTATATAAGATACTGAAAGTGCCTCTTTTCTATTATATCCATTTTTTTTTTTTTCAAAATCAGATATTTATTGTGATTGATGTTAAGTTTATAACACGCATATTTTTCCATGCAAGAATAATTTATAGTTCATTTGAGAACATCACCAAGGAGTTATTTCTCTGTCTCTTTCAGTTTCTCTCAAATAAAAGTTGTCTCTAAACTTGTTTATTGTCCTTGACAATAGGATCCTATATATCAGGTAAACTAGTAAAGTGTCTTTAACAATATGTCTTCTTCTCAGCAGGTAGTGCAAATAATCTGTCTTCATAAAAATAGTTTTAAAGAAAAGGTATAATTTTTTTTGTTTCAAAACAAAGTTAATAAAAAATCTCTCTAGAAAGTGGCATTTATACTGAAATCTAGATAAGTTTAGCGACATGAAGAATGCGAGAAATCTTTCTGTCTGATAAGAGGAAATAATCAAAAGAGTAAAAAAGAGTTAGTTGTAATTCAAGATTTGAGAGAACTCATTGGTTGATTTATTCAGCAAAAATATATAGAGGTCTTTTGCAAGATGGTGGCCTTAGGCAGCTGCACTACATGGACCCTCTACAACAAAGATATGAGACAACAAATGAAACAGACACAGATGAAAATCCTGGAACCCTGAGCATCGGTGGAAATGCTAAAGAAGTGGACTGAGTACTTGTTGGTTTGTAGAAACTGAATAGGGACCGTGAGAGAGGGAGTCTGATTGATGAATGTCTGACCAGACAGGATGCAACCATTTTGAATTTTTGTGAGCAGCTTTGATGACAGAAGGCAGACTGGCAGAGCAGATTCACACAAGCGACAGCAAAGGATACAGCAAGTATGTCCATATAGTGCAGCCCAAATCGTCCCCTCTGCAGCTCTGTCCACTGGGTAAGAGCCAGTGTTGTTGTTGTTAGGTACCATCACACTGGCTGTGACTCATAGCAACCATTCGTACAACAAAATGAAATAATGCCCAGTCCTACTCTATCCGTACAACTATTTTTATATTTAAACCCATTGCTGCTGCCACTGTACCAATCCATCTTTTGGGCAGTCTTCCTCTTTTACACTGACCCTTCACTTTACCTAGCATGATGTCCTTCTCCAGGACTAGTCCCTCCTGATAATATGTCTAATGTATGAGAGATGATGTCTGGCATTCCTGGCTTCTAAGGAGCATTTTGGCTATACTTCCTCCAACTCAGACTTGTTTGTTCTCTGGCAGTCCAACAAGATACTTTCAATATTCTTCTCTAACACCATTAACTCAAATGCATCAATTCTTGTAAAGTCAAGAGCCAATGCCAGCTCCTGTATCACTAGCTCAAAGACAGGCAGCGACCAACAACAGTCAAACCCATCCTAACTTGAGACACATGACTGGCAAATGGATGCACACACTTCCATTCTTTAACTACACCCACAGGAGACAGTTGTGAGAGCTCTGTGCTCTAATTGCTTTCCTCAATCTTTCTGTCAATCCTTTGAAGGAACCTAAATATCATTCTTTGATTTCATTTTCAATTAGTTCTATTACCTTTTCTTCCTCAGAAATGTTTTCTGACTCTGCATCTTGGTTATTTGAGCCATTCTCTCTCATTTCTTCATGCAAGCTAAAGTTTTTGTCTCAAGGACATTATGGTATTGCCTTATTTCTATTTAATTGATAATTGTATGTTAAAGTGTTCTTGTTGTTGTTAAGTGCCACTGAGTCGGCTCTGACCCGTAGTGACCCTGTATAGGATTTCCAAAGAGCTGCTGGTGAGCTTGAACTGCCCATCAACAGAAGATTAGTCGAACAAACTTTGGTACATACATAAAAACACTGCATTTCTACATAGAGTTGAAGAATAGCAATGACTCTGGAAAACATTTCACAACATGGATGAACCTAGAGGACATTAAGTGAGTGAATTTAGTCAACTACCAAAGGGCAAATATTGTATGAGACTGTGGTGCAGTGGAGTCAGTACTGGACTTTGAACCACAAGGTCAGCAGTTCAAATCCAATAAGCTACTCTAAAACCCTACATAGGGTCGCTATGAGTCAGAACCTACTCAATAGCACTTAATAACAACTGCTGTAAAAAGTTAAGAAAGGTTTTCTGGATAAAAGAAACATTCTATGATGTTTATGTGGGGAGCACATGGGGACTATTCACAGGCTAGATGGTAGACACATGTTAACATGGGTGATGGGGCAGGGAATACACAATAAGAAGGAGGTTAGCAGAGGAAATATGAAGGTAGCGGGAAACATGAGGAGGAATGAATACAAGAGTCAAAGTGGACAGAAGTCAATACTGTTAACTGATGGTCCATGAAGGAGATCGCAGTCATTGTAATTTAGCAAAGTATATGATGTATTGAATGTAAAACTGATGATCTGCTCTGTAAACCTTGACTCACTCAGATTCGAAAGTTAGATATAAAGAGAGATCCTAGTTAGTATTCTGGAGATAAGAAATAGGAAAAGGACACCAAGAACAAGGTGAAGTAACAGCATATAAAACAGGTAAAGAAACATCCTGTAGCTGTGGAAGGGCCTCAAGTTCATAATGAAGTCAATGATGCATGAGGGATTAAATGTAAAAGGAGGAAAACAATGCACCTGTCAGAAATACACAGGAAAATACGAGAAACGGAAACATAGAGTCCAGCCTTTCGTCTCCTTCCTATTCTGAATATTACAGGCTCACCTAAGTGAGGTGATATTAAAAAAAAAAAAAAATTTACAAACAAATGTTTAGATAGGTTTGGAAGTGAAAAGTTTTAATACACAGAGAAAATGAAGTCAAGATCGAAAATAAACTTCAACTTTGGATATATGTACTAAGAAATGGTACATACTATTAACAGTACAAATAGTACTTTGGAAACTGCTTTCCTTAAAGCTGTACATAAATGGCTCCAACTATTTAAACATATTTTAGGGAAAAGTGATTTATCATTTATTTGGAATAATAAACAGACTTTCTTTGCAGAAAGCCAAAATGACAATAGAATACTCCAAGAATTTAAAATCTGCGCCACTGAAATTTAAAATCGACCAGATGAATCACCCTAAGATTACATGTGAAGAATGGTATTTTGCACAATTATTATGGTTAAGAATATGCTTGTCATCATTCGCGTATGAAGGAAGTCATAAAAATGATTACCACCTAATGTGGGCAATGGGTCTGAGAGAGGAGAGGTCTTTTCCTCTTATCATCTCAATTATTTAAAGGGTAGTATTTATGTTTGGTACATATCATTGACATTAAAGAATGAAGCAATATTTGACAGTATGAATGCTACCTACAAAAGAAAAATAAAATGTAGAACTCTGTACTTTTTTGGCAACTTTTATAGCAATATAAAATTATTTAAAAATAAAAAGTTTAAAAACACACAAAAAAATATGGGCATTTCTGCGACATAAAACAACAAATATAAATAATTCATATTCATTTCATGAGACAATCATAGAGAAGAGTACATTAAACAACCCTTCAAATTACTCTTGAAGATTCAAATTTTGACTTCTGTCAAGAGAAGCAGGCTCACGGCACGAGCAAAGCTCACTGTCTGCATTGGCAAGACCACTGCCCACCAGTCATGTGACAATGAGAGTCAATTCAACCTCTCTAAGTCTCTGGTACATCTACCGTGCAGTGGTTTGTTTACTATGGCATGCTTTATAGATAATCATTATTACTATTGCACTTTATTTTTTTAAAACTGTATTATCTCCTTTTCATTGAAGGAAGGAGTAGTTTTGAGAAATGGTTAACAATTTGGATTTCTACAAGTTTCTGAAATTATAAAATTAATCTTTCACAGGGACCTAGATTTAACCAACAGACGTATACAATAATAAATAATTACTACATGTTGCCTTCCTGGAAAACACCTCATAATGAAACAATAAATTTTTTAAATGTTTGATCCACTTAAGTCTTTTCCCACAAAGTACATTAATTGAATCAGTTAACCTGTTACCTTAAAATTAGGTTTGTTAATTCAGAAGACTTAAGTTAGACACTTAAAACATCTTGTAAGTTTAAAGGGGCATAAATATACAGTTTGAATAAATATATTAGCAGAAACACATTTTCCTAAGACATTAAAAATAAATAGCTCTCTTGAAGAAAAAGAAGCAAGTAAGTCAGGAATGTCATGAAATTCAAAAGATAAACATTGAAAACCTAAAACAAATTTTAAGGCCAAATAAATTATATCTCTTTTTAAAAAATGGAAATTGATGTATACTTATAAGACAAAATGCTTCCTTGTAATTTAATGTTTCAAAATCCACTAACAACCAACCCTGTCTCCCATCACATACAATCTTAGGAAGAAAAACACAGTATTTTCTGGGTTGAAACTTAAAGTACAACCTAAAAGTGAACGGGAAAATTGCACAAGAGTAACCCTCTCAAATGAAGCCTTTACCCAACGAAAAACTCAAGTTAGCCCATTTTAACTTGGCAGATAATTTTGTTTCTTGTAAAATGTATTTGTAGACCCCAAATAGGTGTAATTCAAATGTGTAGTTAAAAACAAAACAAAAACCCAACAAAACACTAAAAAGAATCATTGAAAAATAATATTCTTTATGGCTTTAATGAAAAAGCAGGACTTTGCCTACTCGTGAAAGTTCTGTTCATCATCAGTAACAGTTTACTCACTTCCGATGGGTGTGGTCCATGCCACTGTTTGGTAATGCTTCCAACTTGGCATTTTTCTGCCCACAGATATTTCCATAGCTGTCGTATCCTGACACTAGTCTTGCTGCTGCACCTGTTGCTACTGAAAAGCCACAAATAAATCCCTAGGAAAGAAACAGAAAAAAAAAACAAAAACATACAAATAAACCATTTCAATAGCAACAGTCACTACTTGATATGATAATGAGCTGCCTTTGTCTGTTCAAGGGAACAAAGAACTATCTTTCCTTATTGCAAACACTATTCCACTGTTTTCCTTGGATTTCACATAAACACCCCAAAGAAGTCCACAGGGAAACACTATTTACTACCATAACAAAACAAATCCCAAACTTTTACATCATAAGATCATCTTGTATTTTATAACAATAATAGAAGCGTCTCTGTATTGAACATCTGCTCTGTGCCAGACTCTGTACTAGGCACTTACCATACATAATTATCTAATCCTCTAATAAAGAAACTGAGGCCCAGAGAGGTTAAATAAGTGGCCAAAGGCCAGACAAGCTTATCATGAACAGAGCACAAGAGTCAAATGCTTTTATGTGGTTGTAAAGGGCTTCTGCTCAATGAACAATAGGAAAGGATGGGAAGAAATCTCTCAAAAAAACATGAGTATGTGGGTTTTGAATCATTATCACTTCAGTGCACACAACACTTCTGTTTCCTTCCTGCAATAAAGCTGTATACAAGCCAAAGAATTACACCATGAGGCACCGTCACACTCTTAGAATTGCAGACTCGCGGAGAGTGAAGCACTGCCTCTGAACTGGAAAGGTCAGTTCATTTTATGGGAATATGCATCATCACAGTGCCAACAGCAAAACTTAGTAGATGCTTCGGAACCGCACCATGCTTGTTAAGTCAAGTATGCACGGACCAAAACAAAGCAATAAAAGCCTAAAGAAGGCTACGGGGCAAAAGAACAGGAAGCTGAATCACTGCTGATAAATTTATTGTATTTGAAGAAAAGACTAGAGTTAAGACATATTCTTGCAAACTAATCATTAAAAGGTTGGATTGTTATCTTTATTAAAGTGTCTACTGAAAGCACCAAGTCCTGGTATGGCACTGTGGGTTATTGCACCAGACTGCAAAGCCGTTTGAACTGCAAGGTCGGTGGTTCAAGCTCACCAGCTGCTCCTCAGAAACCCTATACAGGGTCGTTATGGGTCGGAACCGACTCAACGGCACATAACAACAACAACAACAACTGAAAGCAAAGACTATCACTGCTGGTTTAATCACAGCCAAGTATCATGAGTACTACTTATCTAAGTAACCCTGAGAGATCTTAGGCAATAGAAGTAAACATTTCTTCAAAGGAGGGAAACAGTATTTCCCCCTTAAAGATACTTACCTAAATAAATAGACAGAAGTAATACATAAATGAGCTTGGCTAAGTTCCAATAAAACTTTATTTATAAAAACAGGAGGCTGGCCTGCTGATAATAGTTAGCTGACCTCTGTTTTAAACAGTTGTTTTTATAATTTAAGGAGGCCTGGTGGCACAGTGATTAAGCATTGGGCTGGTGTTGGTGGCTTGAATCAACAGTTCTTCTATGAAAGATGAAGCAGTCTGCATCTGTAAAGATTTAGCCTTGGAAACCCTATGGGCCTATGGGATCACCATGAGTCAGGATCGATTTAACAGCAGTGGGATTTTGAGTTTGGTGTGATGCTGTGGTTAAACACTTGACTGCTAACCAAAAGCTTGGCAGTTCGAACCCACCAACCACTCTATGATAGAAATATGTTACAGTGTTCTTCCATTAAGATTCCAGCCTTGGAAACCCTCTAGGGTAGTTCTACACTGTCCTGTAGAGTTCCCATTAATCAGAATAGACTCAATGGCAATGGCTTTTAATTTACTTGTTTTTTTAAAACTAGACACTGTTTTCTAAGTAGACACCCCTCTACTTCTATCATACAGGTAGAGAAGATGAAGAGGAAGAGTACAGATATAACCCTAGCCAGTAGAAACTTCTTGAAGCTCTATTTTGCAAGAAAGTAGACTCCTTGGTTCTGTACTCTACTGCTTCTCTGATTTCATCTAAGTTACTTCACAACTCTCTGTGTCTCAGTTTACTCATGTATAAAATGGAGATAATGAGTATATAACTCATAAGGTTGTTGTAAAGATTAAATAATCCAGTAAAGTGGTAAGAGGGCTCTGGTAGCATACTGGTAATGAGTCAGGTTCAAGGTCAGCAGTTCTAAACTACCAGCTGTTACGCCAGTGAAAGATGAGGCTTTCTGCTCCTGTAAAGATTTACAGCCTCAGAAATCCTATGCAGGGTGTCATGTTGAGTTGGAACTGAATCCACGGCACATCACCACCACACCCACCACCACCACCAAAGTGGTAGGAACTATACTTAGTACATAGTAAGAATTCGATAAATATTAACTATTATTATTGTTAGAGATGAGTAAGCGTTGTCAGGGAAATACCCTGAGGTCTGTGTTGATCATTAGGATATTAATGATTCCATTTTCTACTTGTATGGCTGTGGACAAACTTACTTAATTCTCTGGGCTTCAATTTACCAATCTACATATTGAGGCCAAAATTACTTACCACAAAGGCTGTTGTGAGAAGTACATGAGATAATACACGTAAAGTGTCTTCTCAACAAATGTTAGTACATTCCACTTTAAACCAGCAGGGAACTTGTAGCACTAGGAAGAGGTAGTGGCTGATCAGCAGTAGCTCATTCACACTCACCCAGCTCCCTCTACTCCCCCCTCTTCTGACTCCTCCCAAGGAGAAAGCTGGGTTCGACTCAGAACCCCAACTCAGTGCTAAGAGATGCAAAAGAGATATTTAACCCTCTGCATCTCCATAGACTCCTAGTATGGCGCTGTAGGATCAGCACTGGACTGCGAACCACAAGATTGGCAGTTCAAATTCACCACCTGATTTTTGGAAACTCTATACAGGGTCACTGAGTTGCAAACAACTCAATGGTACTTAATAACAACAACATACATATACATGGAGTCCTGGTATGACAAGATAAGCACTGAACTACTAACCTCAAGGCCAGTGGTTCAAACCCATAAGCCCTCCTCGGAAACATTATACAGAGTTGCTATGAGTTGGAACCGACTCGAAGGCACTTAACAACATATATATCGAAACATGAAAATCAGCACACCATTCTAGGCACATCCTTGAACCTCAAATAAGGAAATCCAAACAACAGCAACATCTATATTGAGCAAGGATTGCTGGTGGAGCAGTGGGTTAAGCTCTCACCTGCTAAATGAAAGGTTGACGGTTCAAAGCCACCTGCCACTCCATAGGAGAAAGTTATGACCATTAACTTCAGGAAGGATTACAGCCTTGGAAACCCTGTAGTCTGGGATTACAGCCTTGGAAACCCTACAGTCTGTTCTATTCTGTCCTACATAGATCACTATGAGTGAGAATCAACTCACCAGCTACAAGCTGCTCCTGAGCAAGTACAAGGAGTGGATGCAAATATTAAGAGACTTTAAAGGTAACTTTTCTAATACTGTTTGTTTAACAATAAGCATCACAGAACAATAGAAAGGGAATTGGCTTGGTGTTCGCAACGACTTGGATTCAAACTTTCACCTCACTACTTACTGCCCCCCCCCATGTGGTTCTTAATCAATTACTTTATCATCCTAACACGGAGTAATGGCCTCTTCTTCACAGCCCATGATGAGGGCTGAATGAGATAACACATACTCAGTCCCGAGCTAAGTGTCTGGTACAGGGCAGATAATCAATGAAGAGTAGCTGCTGGTGGTAAATTCAAATAAGAAAGTCAGACTAAAGAGTTTTACAATGGTAACTGAGGACTAACCAAAAGCCCATTCAGTTCTTTATTTTTGGATGACACTTTGTAGGAGGAAAAATGTGAAAATGACTGTGTCTTTGTTATTATACCGAAGTATTTTCAGACCACAATTGCAGCCTTGCTTTACTACTCGTCAAAAATAGCACAGCTCTTGAAAAAGGGTAAGGTTATATTCCTCTTTCACGTTTCACAGAATGTTCTTAGATTTGATAAGCACTTTTTGTTACAGATAACCAAAAGTGGTTTCTGACTTTTTTTAAAAACAATGTTGTTGGACTTGTGTTCTTTGTTTTTTATCGTAAGTTATTTCACATCCCTGTGGGATGCATACAGAGTACACATTATAAAAGTTTATATATATACTAAATAGGGCGCTGACATACTATCACTAGGGTCATTTAAACTTCTTCATGACTTCTAGAAGCATTAGAGTTGAGCGGGTGAGAAACTGTGCTGTGAAAAGGAAAGCGAGAAGAAGGTTAACAAGACAAGAAGAACCAGCCCAGAAATTTTTGCAGATGGCACAAACACTGACAAGAAGAAACTAGGTCAAGTTAATTAAAATACATCTCCTTCAAAAGAAAAATCCTGTTAAACAAACTCATGAAGCAATCTTGTTTCAGATGAGAAAAAAATGTAATACATTTAATATATAAGGAGAAAGAAACTTCACAGAATACACTCAGCACTTTTATGATTCCATGGCAGTAGTGGTAATTGTGTACACTGAGTTAGTTCTGACTCATAGCGACCCTGTGTAGGGTTTCCAAGGCTGTAAATCTTTATGGGAGAAGAAAGCTTCATCTTTCTCCCACAGAACTGGTAGATTCGAATTGCTGACCTTGTAGTTAGCAGCCCAGCTCCCAATCCAATACGCTACTGGGAATTCTTTAATGACTTCATAGAGAAGGGGAAAAGGCATTTGACAGAAGAAAATCCCATTAATGAGGTAAATGACAAGGGGGATAAAGACAACTTTCATAAGTGTAAATTAGAAAACAATCACTAGAGAGAAAGCAAGGAAGGAAGGGAATGAAGGCTAAAATCTTACCACCACTGACTGAGCTACTGAAGTGCTTTCAGAACTACCATTTTAAGAGGAGAAGTAGACCAATCTAATTACAAAAAAGAAGTTGACTTGAATCAGGTAAATAAATGCATATAGGGATAAAGGGTCAAAAGCAAGGTCTGGCAACCAATAAGGAAGTACCTATTGACTGAGAAGAGAAAAACAATTGGCTAATTAATGAACTGTGCTTACCTTTCCTTCATATTATCAGGTTTGGCTCTAGTTAAGAGCTTTTACTTAATTTCATTCATTAAAAAGAACACACTTTCATTTTACAAGCAAGTTTGAATTTCACACCTAGAACATTTACTAAGTAATCGAATAAGGCAGAAGGCCTTACTTTAACTTGAAAGAAAGAAAGAAAGGAAAAAAAGATAAAAAACATGAAAAATTGGGTGAATGGGTCTCGTGAAAGGAGATAGGGATAGGATTCTTTTGATTCAATAGTGAGTGACTATTATCATGAGTAATTGCGACTGTCACAATTGTAAAGGTAGAAGTTGTCAACAAAAAGGGGGAAGTAGTTAATCTTACATTCCAGGAGCAGAGGACCCTAGGACCATTAAGAGAGAAGAACATGAGTGGAACTTGGAATCCTAACCAGAGAAGCAGTGACACCAGAGATGGAGGCAGAGGTGACAGCATGGAGAGAGAGCAGCTGAGGACTCCAGACTCATGGAAAGAGAAAGGCTGTGTGCTGGTGGGCAGGAGGCAGGCTTGCAAAATGTGCCCTTTGGTTGTTTAAATGATTGTATATTCCAGTGTGTTTTTTGTGTACATCAGAAATAAAAATTAAAAAAGCAAATTAAAGGCGAATACTGTGAACTCTGGCAGTGTAGTGGTTACGAATCGGGCTGCTAACCTCAAGGTCAGCAGTTCGAAACTACCAGCGGTTCTGCGGAAGAAAGATAAGGCTTTCTGCTCTCATAAAGATTTATAGCCTCGGAAACCCTGTTCAGAGTCACTATGAGTCAGAACTAACTCCAAGGTACTTAACAACAACAACCGTTAACTGATGGTGCATGGAGGGGATTGTAATCATTGCAATGCAACAAAATACAATAGGCTGAGTACAAAACCAATGTTCTCCCAAGTAAACTGTCACTTAATTCACAATAAAAGCTTAAAAAAAAAAAAGGTGGAGAGGCAGGTGTGTGACAGAAGATGGGGGGGGGGGGGGGGAAGAGTGTTACAGGCCTCTTTCAGAAAAGAAAAAAAACATATATAGC
The DNA here is from genome assembly GCF_000296735.1 of Chrysochloris asiatica. NCBI lineage: Eukaryota > Metazoa > Chordata > Mammalia > Afrosoricida > Chrysochloridae > Chrysochloris > Chrysochloris asiatica. Next base: position 9,598,535 of record NW_006408587.1, read on the forward strand.
CACTTTTCCCCACTTAAGTACTACCTGCTTTAGCTCTATATTTCCTTATCTCTATTACTGTTTAGGGACAGTTTCCTAATAATTCATAAAACCTTGGAATAAGATTCAGCTTTAGTTCCTCCTCTACTGAGAACTCTGAGAAAAGGAAAGCTATTAGGACCCAGCATATAGGGTAGGATGAGAAGGTCTAATGACACCAATATAGGCTTCTGTCCCCAGGATACAGTGTAGGGGAGTTTAAGAATGGCAGACAAACATACAAACTAGCCCCTGGTAAAGGCTATTTTATTAAAAGATTCAAGGTACATGCAATGGTTCATAAAAACAAACAGGATCTACTTTGTTACATACACTAAAGCATTATTTTTGTTGTTGTAAAGTGCCATTGTAGAGTTCTGACTCATAGTGGTTTCTGAGGAGCAGTAGGTGGGTTTGAACTGTAGACCTTGTGGTTTGCAGTACAGTACTTAACCTATAATGCCACCATATTACTGTATTGTTATGGTAGTGTTTTGGTGTATCTGGAAGTGTTTACTTAAATTTTTTTTAAGGGTTTTAAAGTATAGAACTGTACACTATAAATGGAGACAGACATTGGACTAACTGACATTAGATACAAACTATACATACCTGTTCTGATTTACATATAAACTCAATTTAAAGACAAGTTTAGGAAGGGAACTTGGTCATAATCCAGAGAATGCCTATATAAAATAAATAAAACTTTTACCAATCTGTCAAAGATTTCTAGACTCTTTCAAAGTTTAATTGAATGCATTGCTCTAAGAAAGTGGAGAGAGGTATATAAAACCAGGAGTGACTGGAAGAAACACCCACTCAATAAGCATTTACCGAGCTCATACAAACAAAAGGTAACTATGCAAGGTACAAAGAACAGTAGCACATAAGATTGATGCCAAAAGAACTGAAATAGTCCTAAAAGAGGGAAAAACAAACACGAGGGAGCAAAGATCAGAGAGGCTTCAGCAACAAGACGAACACAGACAAGGAATTCTGAGGATTGATCCCTCTCTACTGTTAATACTCCTTATGATCCTAGGCAAGTCACTTTAGAGTCTCTAAGAGTCAGTTTCCTTACCTGTTGAAAGGACTGAACTAAATTAATCTCTAATGCCCTTTTCCTCATTTAAAACTTATGATTTTAAAGGGAAATGGATGTAAGTTTTTAGTTTAAGAGTATATAAGGGGGCCTCAAAAATTCATGGAAAACAGAATTCAGCTATCTTTAGGATTTTTCCAAAAAATTTTTGAAGCACCCTTGTGTACCTGTAGAGAAAGGCACATGCCCACTTGCTCATATAATAACTGAGATAAAAGAGAGTCAGTTAAAAACAAACGATTGAAAAAAAATTAGATAGTCATTTGGATCAGGTAACCTTCAGGTAATTTTTAGCATGCTGCTCTTCGTACTTTATGATCCTGTCTAAGGACAGGCCATCAAACAGACTAAATACTGCGGGGAATCTTTTTGTGCAGGATGCTCAGCAATAGCTAATGAGGTAGAAATTCATGCCCCAGGAACTAGAAAACCAGACTAATGCTATAAAATAAAAAAGATCCTTGAAAGCAGTGTACAGGGGCAACCTATTCAGTAATGTCTCCTAAACCCAACTTTAATTCAGATCATTCTCCAAAACTCCAACCCAGAATTTTCAACTTATTTCTACCTACAAATACATTTTTTAATAAAATGCAAATTTCATTTTTTCTTTCCAGATTTCCCCAAACTGTTTTCCTTTCCTACACAGATCCCACCTCCACTAATAGCATCATTGTTTTCTAACTGGCCCACAGAAGACAGTGAGGGGACTCTTCTGTCTCCTTTACTCCTTATGCTTTTGCCCCTTACTGGAGCTTTCAAACTCCTCAGTAGAGGAAGAGGTGGTGGTATGCTGTGGAGTTGGTTTCGACTCATAGCAACCCTGCACAAGGTTTCCGAGGCTATAAATCTTTATGCCAGCAGAAAGAAAGCCTCATCTTTCTCCCATGGAACAAGCTGGCAGTTTTGAACGCCTGACCTTGAGGTTAGCAGCCCAACTTGTAACCACTACACTACGAGAGCTCCTAGAGGAAGAGGTAAGGCTAAGTTATTTGGTCAAGTCTGAGACACTGGTTAAATCACATTTTATTGGCAAGTGAGATTACTAAGTACTCTAGACTCATGGTCACCTCTAGGGTATTTTCTGTTATGCCCCCATTCCAGGAAATCAGCATTGACAGATAAGAGTCTGCTTCCTGAGTGAGGCTTTGTCTTCTACCTCTTGGGTTCAACTCTGCCACTATGTAATCTTTAACAATCATTATACATATTAAACAATCACTACTTTTTCAAAAGGTTCATGGAAAATTAGAATTAAAGAATAATGTGATTTTTCCATGAACTTTTTCAAACCCGCTCATATCTCTATGTCTAGTCATTATCTGTAAAATAGGGGGAATGATAAGAATAGCATCTACTTCATTGAGTATTTGTGAGAATTCAATGAATTTTGATGTTTCAAGTGCCGAGAACAGTGCCTACCTGGCACAGATTAGCAGCAATAATTATCAGGGGATTTCTTAATCATCTTCCACTTCCCGTGTGGTAAGCATGCCTGGCGGAGCCTTCCAGCCACCTCTTTCCTGTCTTGTGGTAAACTGATCCAGGCAGATTGGCTCAGGTAGCTCTCTTCTTCTTTTCTTTTCTACTTCCTCTTTCCTCTTCTCCCTTTTCTTTTTTCTCAAACACATATCTTTTCTCTGTCAGACCATCCTAGATACCGCTCCATTCTGTAACTCATTTTTTACCAGTTAAGTGTTTCATTGCGGCTACTGTGTGCCTGCTTAGCAATAAGGAAGTGGTATTTTGTTATCCTTTGTTTCACTCTTGGATGGGAACATGGAAGGAGTTGGGGTATGATGTAAATTTTCAAAAAAAGCCCTTCACCCAAGTACCTCTTAGTCACCCTTAATCTCCCACTTGCCTCCAAAATCAATGTCACCAAATGTTACAATCTTACCCATTTAATCTCTATCCTCCTCTCCGATACTACTGTTGTTGTTGTTATTAAGCTCTGTCAAGTTGGTTCCAACTCATAGTAACCCTGTATAGGGTTTCCGAGGAGTGACTGTTGAGCTTGAACCGCTGACCTTGTGGTTCAAACTGACTTTGCAGTCCAGCGTATTAACCCTCAAAGTCCCACCAGGATTCCAACTACACGACTTTATCTCACAGGAGACCTGGCTGTATAATGGATTACGAGCTGGACTGCTAAGTGCTAGTTTAGCAGTCTGAATCTACCAGCCACTCTGTGAGAGAAAGATAAGGCTTTCTGTATCCATCAAGATTTACAGCCTCGGAAAACCTGTACAGGGTCACTATGAGTTGGAACTGACTCCTGGCACGCAATCACTTTATTTCAGTTTTTTCACGTTTCACCTGACTGGACTCTGCAGTCTCTTCCTTCTCCCAAGCCATCTTTAACACAGGCTACCAGGGGGTCATCTTTCTAAACCCAGTCATCTCATGCCTTGCTCAAAACCCTTCTCAGTGTTTCATAAAGGACTGAAACAGTAGTCTCAAACCTGGCTGAGCCTCAGAATCACAGAGATTATGTGAGTCTCTGAGTATTTTTCAAAGCTCCCAGTTTCTTCTAAAGTACAGCCAGAGTTGAGAACCATTTATTTACTACCTTAATAAAACAAAAACAAAAAACTCCAGAAATTTAGGAATGCAATGCTACATGTAACTTTTTAGAAGAGGATAGGCGGATGTTTCATAAATTTAAAATAGTGATCCAAGTTAAATGTGGAAGATGACAGATCTCAAAATGTATGGTGGCAATTTACTTTGAAAAGCACTCTAAGTTCTAGACAATTCAAACATGTAAAAACCTTAAGACCAAGTGAGGAAATGAAAAGAAAAATACAAATATTTATAAAGAGGTGAACATGTATAAATAAAAATCTTTAACAGGAGGCTGAGCCCTGGCTAAAGAGCAGACACAGGCTACACTGGGTAAAGGGTTGGCAGGAAGGCAATACACAGGAAGAGGGGAAGTTGGCAAAGTGATGGATGCAGGGGAAGACACTGGGAGTAGTACAAGAGGTAAAGACAACCAAGGTAAATGCTGTTACACACACACTCCTGTCATAATGTTGGTCTATGGGTAGACGCACAGGCTGAATGGGTGTGGGAGGGACGATGGGAGTATGCCACACATATATAAGGGTTTGACAAAGCATATTTATACATGGATATTTGCCTTTGTACAAATATATCCAGGAATGTGGTGGAGCATAAAGGGGACAAAGTTATGAAAACTTCGTAGACATAACCAAACAGCTTGAGGGAATGAGTCACTGGACCTGAGGGGTCAGGATCATAATCTAGGAGGACACCATGATCAACAAGCATCACATAGTCCACTAAGACAATGTTCAAAATCTTACTTTGGTGAATAGCAACTGGGATCTAAAATAAAAGTTAGTGCGTGGCCATCTAAAATATAAATATTGGTCTCTCCATGTCTGGAAGAAAGAAAAGTGACAAAAACTGAAGACACATGGAAACTGGGCCAATGAACTAATGGCTCGAACATCAGTCTCCACTACCCTGAGATCAGAAGAACTCCACTACCCCAGCTACCACTACCAACTGCTCTGAAACAGATCAAATTAGGAGGTCCTGGATAGACTGAGAGAAAATGAGGAACAAAACTCAGAATAACAAAAGAGCCCAGGCTTACTAGTCATATAGATTGGAGGAACTCCCAAAATTATGGCCGTTAGTCACCCTTCAGGCCTGGAATGGAACTCTCCCCTGACGCTCAATTTTTAACCACACAAGAGTCAGGTCTAGTGAAGTACACACACCTTAGAATAACCAACTAGTTGAGATAAAAAAGACAACACTTACATAAGGACAAAGTGCAGAAGGTTTAGGAAAGAAGAAAGGAAAAGGGAAACCAGGGATGAAATGGGATAAGTGATGTTACATTGAAGGACTGCAATCAATGAGATGAAACAAAATATATACGAATTGTTGAATGTAAAACGGATCATATGCTGTCTAAACTTTGGGCCCAATTCACAATAAAAAGCTAAAAAAAATAAAATAAAAAAATAAAAAATTGTTGTAAACCAATCAGTTGATGGGTCATTGTTGTTGTTATGTGTCGTGGAGTTGGTTCCGACTCACAGAGACCCTGTACAGGGTTTCCAGGGCTATAAACCTTTACAGGAGCATAAAGCCTCATCTTTCTCCTGCAGAACAGCTGGTAGTTTCAAACTGCTAACGCTAACGGTGAGATTAGCAGCCTGATTCGTAACTTGATGGGTCATAAAAGACATTAAAGAGATATTTAATGGTAAAGATACGTGGAAGAGGATAAGCACAAATAATGAGCAAGAGAAGCAAGCAGCTGAGTCCACAGGTGAAAAGAACTTAGCCAGAAAGTTCTGGTCCCCATCTATCTTTGCTACTTACTAACAGAAACATGCTTCATCTGTAAACTGGGATGAAACCTATCTCATAGGGTAACTGGGAGAATTGAATGAGATAAATACATGCATGAAAACATCAACTACAAATTAATGCTTAGCAAATGTTGGTTGACTTGTTTTTCTAAAAGTACTACAGAAGGAAATCATATTTGGAAGACAGAAAACTTGGAACTACAGTTGTGCCATTACAGTGGACAACAGAATTTTGAGATGTCTTTTGTTTCCAAATGTCAGCACTTGATGATAGCTCAACTCTATGATTGCGTGAAAAAAATCCTTCGCAAACAAACAATACTACGCCTGCATTTAAAGATACACACAGTGAGTCTTAATTACCATCACACAGAAATCAGCATTATATTAATTACCACTGCATTAAAACGTTTCAGTAAACAATTAACTCCATACTGTCAAGTCACTCCCAAATCAGCCTATTAACATTCATGATTGCACTTTCCTGAGCTATTTTAGTACAGAAATTCAAAAGCTCCTCAGGTGGTATGGCAAATGTTTTTATAAACATAATTCTGAAAGGTCAGGGGCTATTTGTTCCAGGGTTAAATTCAGGTGGGGGGAGGAGTTCTGAACTAACTCCGCTGGCGAAGATGCTTTGCAACACTCAGCATGTATGTTGTACATGCTGCAGTTCAGTTGCAAGTCCATTAAACTAAGTAGGCTCTTGAACAATATCTTAAAAGTCCGACGCTAGAAAGTGAGTGTTTTGACATTTTCTAAATATGGTGAAATTTAGCTACCTTTCATTTTAAAAACTAACCCTCATTCTTTTACTGGACTCACCACATCTCACTGTTAAAATGTTCTGCTTTCCTTTCGTTGGTTCAAGGGTACAACTGGTATATCCAACTAGGCCTATTAGCTATGATTAGGGTTTTCTGTGATTTGAAAATAAAACTTGGGAGGTAGGCAGTTGCAGAGAAACACAGAATAAGAATTTTCTAAAGAGCCTCCATTTGATGTCAGGAAAGAATGAGTTTAAACACATGAGCGGGAAAAGGCTGCCTGAGGCAGCATAATTGCATTTTGAGCGGTAGAAAACTAAGTAAGAGAGAGCAACGCAGCAACTGCACAGTCGCCTTGAGGAAGAGGAAATGAGGTGGTTGAACAGAGCACTGGCTTGGAAACTAAAAGACCCAGGCTCTGTTCCCAGCATTGCAATTAACTAACAGGTGGCCTTGGGATGGTCCATGTCATCACTGGCTCTGAGGTTTTTAACCTGTAAAATGAGGGTGATGGACCAGATGAGGTTTTCCAAGGTCCTTCCTAGCTCTAAACATTCTAGTTCTGAAACAGTTGTTTTCTATCTTTTTTTTCTAGCCCAACAAACCAGCAGAGACTATAAAACCACTGAAGCCTGTGTCAGAAACTCCTGCAGAGCAATTTGAATAAGCACACCCTTAACACGTTGCACTAGACTCTGCTCCTCCACTCCCTGTATCTCACTTAGGAATCACTGATGTAAGATGTGCCAGGTCCCTGGGTCTCTTAAGGAGAAATGCCACACAGTATAGTCAGCACAGCAGGCAGCAGGGGCCTACAAGGCCGAAGGAGGAAGAAGCAGTGAACAACCAGCCACATACAACTAAGAAGAACCAAAAAATGTCAGAACTGGAAGATCTTGTAGAAATCATCTAGGAAAACTTTTAGAAACTACAGAAACACCACATTCTAAGAAGAGAAATGACTAGTTCAAAGTCAACCATGAAGTCTGTGTGACGTTTGCTAAGTACTCAGGACTCCTGACTCCCTGGTGTTCTGCTTATCACCCCAACAGACTATCAAAACTTAATGTCGAATGATTCCTCTGGATTTCTGGAATGATTTACTGAATGAGGCAAATTCTCAGCAGCTCCTTAATTTTGGTCACAGTTTGCATATAGGGGGAAAAAAAAGGGTGGGACACCAAATACCATTGAATGGTATGAGGGATTCAGAAATCACCTGTCTCAACAGCATCCTCAACCCTCCAGTTATAAGCAATACAAAAAAACCCAAACCCAATCCAAGTCATAGCAACCCTATAGGATCGAGGAGGATCGCCCCACAAGGTTTCCAAGGCTATATTCTTAAAGGAAGCAGACTGCCACATCTCTTTCCTGCAGAGCAGGATCACTTAACCACTGTGCCAGCAGAGCCCCAAAAATAAACAATACAGGGTTAGTTCTGTTTTAAAAAGCCCTGCCTTTAAACCCACTTCCCATCATTCCCTTGGATCAGGAGTTAAGGTTCCTGCCATCTGTGAGTTTTCTTACCATTCCAATGCAGAAGAGGATGAAGAACAGCAGCCATGGTATGTCTGTGCAGCTACGGTCTTCCAGGGGTTTCCATTCTCGTTTGGAGCTCTAGTGGAAAATACAAAATAAGATGGAGTGCTGGAAGTTTCTATAAACACACCATGCGTGACTAGCTAGGTCCCTTCTTTACCCAACAAGATTTTGCGGAACCTTTAAGACCCATTTTAAACATGAGACTTTCTGTGCATTTCATCTTAACTTCCTTGGCCACTGCTCTATTGACCCCACTCTCACTCTACTCCCTGGCCAGACGAGTAATAATGTCAGTATTTTTTGGAGTCCTGGTGTGGCATTGTGGGTTAACACACTGGACTTCAAAGCGAGTCTGAACTTCAAGGTCAGCGGTTCAAGGTCACCAACTGCTCTTAAGAAACCCTATACAGGGCACTATGTGTTGGAACCAACTTGATGGCACTAACAACAACAACATTAGAGTACTGGTGTGGTGCTGTGGGTTAGTGCACTGGACTGCAAGTCAGCTTGAATGGCAAGGTAGGCGGTTCAAGTTCACCAGCCAGCTGCTCCTTGGTAACCCTATACAGGGGCACTATGGATTGGAACCAACTGGAAGGCACTTAACAATGACAACTACATTAGAGTATTGGAGATGTTGGATTGTTGCTATTATTTATTAAGCTGTGTTCCCAGCAGATTGAGAGCTACTCAAGGAAAGAGTCTGTGTTTCATTCCTCACCATCTAACATGATGTCATAGGGTTCATGATATGCACTCAGTAAATGTTTTTTTTAGAATGAATAAATAAATGAAAAAAAAAGTCTCCCAACTTCAATCTTCTTGGTAGATTTTTCTTTGTTTTTCAAGATACCAGACTTAAAAATGTGGAACATGCTTTCAGAACGTTACATTAAAAATGAAATCCTAGTTCTGGACAGAGCCTTCTCAATCAAATAAAATCTAGGAAGGGGGAAAAAAAATCCACTGAAACACGTTCCCAATCCAGACAACTCCTAAACTGCCACTCAGAGATTTTTCATTCGGTTCCTAGGAAGTGTTAAAGAATTTCCAGATGAAACACAGATTCCCTAATGAATAAAAGTCATTCTTAAAGTTAATTTGCAAAATATTGATTGGAATTTGAGTTGCCTCCCTCCCTCTTATATCAAGTTTTAAATTCTAAGGTCAGCTCACACATTTCTTTTAGCTAGAACATAACTGAAAGAACACTTCTGAGCTTTCTAATTAATAAAAATCCTCAAGTCTCACACTCTCCCATGGAAAGGTTAAAGAGAAAAGGCAAAGAAGCCAGAGGCTGTAAGCTGCTTGCAGCTTTTGGAAAACATTAGGAAAAGAGTCCTACTACAAAAGGTTCAGGATTCCATGAGAAGATCCAGGAAGCTTGTCAGGAGAGAGCACAAAAAGAGGGGACGGAGGTAAAAGAAACCTCCAGTATAAAAATGACTTAGAATGCAAGGGTGGGCAGCTCACTCCCAGTGAGGTTTGCTCAGTCTGAAACAGTAGTTATAAACATAAACCCTTTGATAACCCACATAAAGAAACTCAACTTAAAAATGACTCTCAGCACTGAGGGCAGGCAGCAAGTGTGGGACACAGCTACTTCTTCCAGACTCCTCAAAAGTTAACCAGACAAATGCCTTTTTCCTTAGTGCCTCTCACTGTTCAATTGTTACAACAGAAAAAAAAATACAGCCCTGGACAGCAAGCTCCACACACCCACACAAGAAAACAAAAGAGCTGAGGGAAAGAAACCTTATCTGGAGGCCCTAAGTGGCATTAAAAAATCCAGAGTGAGTAGGCAGTTTTTTCCAGAGGAATGGAGCACTATGGCATAATGAATAAAGGACTCCTTCTGCTCCCTGGCTCAGTCATTACTTAGTTACATGATTTTAAATCAATCACTTCATCTCTCTGGGCAGCAAGGAGGAAGCAGACTGGCTCTCTTAGGTGCTTTCGAACATGAAAAATATGATCAGAAATGCAATTTTGTGAAAATGTTTATTATGACCAGAAATAAACCTGCAAAATCATTTGACATTACTCCCTGTGTTCTTAAAATAAAAATGCCTGTATTGTGGTCGCTCATTTTGGAAGACAGTTGCTCACAGTATGAATAAAGAATATTTCTTCGTATTAAATAACTTCAGTCTTGAATAATAACCATTACAGTAAAATTACTTTATAAACACAGAATTTAGACTCTTCTTTGAAATTCATTACATTTATTCTATGGTAGGGAGCTCTGGTGTGGCACTGTGGGTTATTGTGCTGGACTGCAAAGTCACTTTGAACCACAAGGTCAGCGGTTCAAGCTTACCCGTTGCTCCTCAGAAACTCTATACAGGGTCCCTATAAGTCTATACTGACTTGATGGCACTTAACAACAACAACGCTATGGTAACTTAGAAAGCATGTTGTTGTTAAGTGCCATTAAGTTGGTTCAACTCATAGGGACCTTGTATAGGGTTTCCATGGAATGGCTGGTGAGTTTGAACCACCAACCTTGCGATTCAAACCAACCTTGAGGTCCAGTGTTTATCCTAGACTCCTGAAGAGCAATAGCTATTTTAATATACTATATTTGTCTGTCTTAGCAAACTATATATTATCAAAGAGGAACCTTAGGAAGACCGAGCAAAGTTTTGTGTCTGATATTTTTCTTTAAACCACAGCTATTTTCTTAGTAATTTCCCTCAGACCAACATCTAAAATGGGATTTTTACTCTGGACCAGAAAAACAAAAAGATTCAACACCTCAACAATTCAATTCAACTTACTGTGGGCCACTTTTGTGCCAAATACATAGGAAAACCTCTCACTGAGTACGAAGAGAAGTGGCGTTACATATGAAAACAGTGTTAGGAGTGCAGAATAGAGACAAGCACAAGGGGGCAGGGTCAGCCTCATTAAGAAAAGGATGGTCTTCCTGATGAGGGGCAATTGAGCTAACTGTGGAAGCCTGAGTGATGACTGAGACCACCAAGTAGATAAAAGGGGCAGGCAACCCTAACTAACATGGGGCAGAAGGACAACAATGCCAATGTCACTCAGAATCAACTTTCTTTGAAATAACAGACCCTCCAAGGCTGAATCTTAGAATTCTGGCTTCAATAAGCATGGTACTTGGCAAGTTACTTGGCCTTTGTAAATCACATTGTCCTCATCTATAAAGTAGGGGTGACAATAATGGTTGTATCACAGGGTTGTTTTGAGGATTAAGTGTGAACATCTGGCATTTATTTATTATCAATACTTATTTTTTCAATTAACCTTCACCTTATTCTTAAAATATACTTTTACCAGGTGGACCCTTCCACTAAAAGAGATGCAAAGAATATTGAACCCACCTTTCCATGTATTCTTATTGAAACACTGATTTAAAATGGTGGCATACTTTATTTCAGCTACTGTTTTGTATGCTTTCAGTTATTAGTTACTATTAACCATATCCAAAGCTTTATATGGAGTCCTGGTGTGGGTGAGCAGTGTACTGCTAACTACTAGGTTGATGGTTCAAACCTACCAGCTACTCGTCAGAAACCCTATACAGGGTATCTATGAGTTGGAACCAATTTGACATAACTTTACAACAACAACAAATCTTTACACACAGTGTATCTTCTATTTTCAAATCACTCTCTGATTTAAGTCTGATCTTTAGTTCACAGATGAGGAAACTCATTCATTCAGAAGGTAAATAATCAGCCCAAAGTTTCACAGTGATGCAACTAGGATTGGGACTCGAAAATAAAGTCAAAGGACTAGTCAGAAAAGAGCAAAAATTTTCAACTGCTTTTCCTCATATTGCAAAATTTTGTACCCAACCCAATATAGCCAGTCCCTGGGATACAAATATCTGACTTAGGAACAATTCCTAATTATCCTTTTAATGTTATGTAAACTTGCCCTCACACTGAAAGGCTCAATAAACCCCTGGTGGTGGTGGTAACAGTGTGCTGTTGACTCATTTCTGTCTCACAACGACTTTGTACAGGGTTTTGAAGCTATACATTTTTACGGGAGCAGAAAGTCTCATCTTTCTCCCATGGAGCGGCTGGTGGATTTGAACTGCAAACCCTGAGGTTTAACAGCTCAATGCACAACCCAATACGCCACAAGGGCTGTTTTGAACAACCACCAAGTGCAAAAAATTCGTTATAATCACTTTCACTTGTTGATTAAGCTTCGAGCTTTTTCTTGTACTAACCCCAAAACTAACTCCATTGCTGCCAAGTTTATTCCAACTCAGTGGGACCTATAGGATTAAGTAGAGATACCTCATAGGGTTTCAAGGCTGTATATGTTTATAGGAGCAGCTGGTAGATTTCAACTACTGACCTTTCAGTTATTACCTCCATTATTGCACTAAAGGAAGGCCAATGAAACCATGTATAGCTGTCCTGACTTTGTTACAAATTCAACTGAAAAACACACTTAGAAATGGATTTCATTTGTAACCTGGGGACTTTCTGTAATTTAATTTATGTTATTATTGTTAACTGCCATCAAGGTGGTTCCGACTCATAATAACATCTTATAGTGTTTCCAAGGATTGGATGGTGGGTTTGAACCGCTAACCTTGTGGTTATCCTAAGTGCCGTCGAGTCAGTTCCAACCCGTAACAATCTTGTATAGGGTTTCTGAGGAGCGACTGGTGAGCCTGAACCACTGACTGTGCAGTTCAAACGGCTTTGCAGTCTGGCGCATTAACCCACAGCACCAAACCAAAATCCTCCAGGTACAGAGAAAAGAGAGTGACACATGTTATGAGTCATGAAATTGCTCAAGTGACTCAGGAAATCCAAGAATTGAATAATTGTAATGGTCGTTTAACAGATATAATCAAGTGGCAAACTGAATTTAATGCTGTCTGTTTCCTCCAATTAAAATTCACATAAAGCTGGCAAAAGTAAAACATTTAGCATAAGTACTTTTTAAATGTAATTTTGTCATTTTCCCTGATTCTACATGTGATTAATAAAGGCTATCAAAAAAATGTTGGGTCTCTTTCTTTTCCCTTTCACAAAACCTTACAACTTAGGAACTAAACAGGACCAAAAATATTTGTATAAATAGTTGTTGTTGTTGTTAAGTGCCATCGAGTCGGGTCCGACCCATAGCGACCCTGTACAGGGTTTCCGAGGGTGTAAATCTTTACGGGAGTAGAAAGCCTCATCTTTCTCCCGCGGAGCGGCTGGTAGTTTCGAACCGCTGACCTTAAGGTTCGCAGCCCGATTCGTAACCACTACGCTACCAGAGCTCCTTGTAAGAGTTATTATTTCAAACTCTTAATGAGAGTGATTGAGACTCAAAAGCAGGAAAAGGAAGGGACTTACTTGTCCAAGGGCACACGCTTATTTATTCTATCCATGACCTCATTCGATCCTCAAAATAATCCCAACTCTATTTCGTAAAAGAGGAAACCAAGACTCAAGAGACAACACGTGGAAAATCCATATCTGAAACCTAAGTCTTCAAACTCTATCAGAAAGATGAAAACTATAAGAAACAGTTAAAGAGAAATGCTAAATAGAAATATACATATTTTTAAAAAACATATTAACAGAGCTGAAGAATGGCTTTGACGGGTTCATCAATTGACTCAACAAAGCCAAGGAAAGAATCAGTAAACTTAATAGATTAATAGAAATTACTCAAACTGAAACGCAAAGGAAGGAAAAAAGAGTGAAAAATTTAAAACCTAAATCGGTAGTAGGAGCAGCAGCAAACGGTCTAACATACATATAATTGGAGTTTCAAAAACCCAAACCAGAATGGCATAGAGGAAATATTTAAAAGAAATAATGACTAAGAATATTGCCAAAAAAGAAAATCGAAGTACACATCCAAGAAGCTTGGGATAGAGGAAATATTTAAAAGAAATAATGACTAAGATGTCAGGCAGCACAAGTAACACATTATATTAAAACTTCATACATTATATTCAAACTTCAGAAAATCAAAGATAAAAAGATAATCTCAAAGACAGTAAAAGGGAGCTAAGAAGACATCACATACATATAAACAAACATTTCAGAACTTGTCAGAAACCATGTAAAGCAAAAAGTGAAATGACAACCTGAAAGTGCTAAAAGAAACAAAAAACAAAACCTGTAAACCCAGAATTCTGTAGCCAGAAAACATTGCTATTAAAAATGTGGTAGACTTTTAAAGAGAAAACCTGAGAGTTTATATTAGCAGATCTGAACTAAAATAATGTGAAAGGAAGTTCTTCAAGCAGAAGGAATGTAATACCAAACCACAACTTCTTGTTTGTATTATCTTCATAACCATACAATTAAAGAGAAGCTTCAAATGTCTTTCTATATTTTGTTTGTGGTTATTCTGTGTTGTCAACTTGGTTCCAACTCATAGCAAACCCCGTACAGGGTTTCCCAGAGCAGCTGGTGGATTTGAACTACAGACCTTGCACTTACCAGTCCAATGCTTATCCTACAGTGCCACACCAACAACAAAATTCAAGGTATTCCAGTAAATTTGATGGCATTCTTGTGTGGCACTGTGAGTTAATGGGGTGGACTGCGAAGTTGGTTTGAATCTCAAGATTGGCGGTTCAAATTCACCAGCTGCTCCTCAGAAACCTTATATAGGGTCGTTATGAGTGGGAACTGACTCTACTTAACAACAGTAACAAGTAAGGAGTTTTGGTGTGGCACTGTGGGTTAATGCACCAGACTGCAAAGCCGTTTGAACTGCAAGGTTGGTGGTTCAAGCTCACCAGTTGCTCCTCAGAAACCCTACGCAGGGTTGCTCTGGGTCAGAACTGACTCGAAGTCACTTAACAACAACAACAAGGGCATGTAAGGAGGTCTGATGCTGCTGTGAGTTAAGTGCAGAGCTGCCCAATTTTCAGTCAAGCAGTAGATCCGTATATAGCGGGGACAAGCTCACCATGTAATGGTCAATCAGTCAAACTCAAAAAGGCAACATTTACCTATGCACAAAGTTGAGAAGGGACAGGAAGGGGGATGGAATGGTAATAGGAGCCGCAGGGAGGAGTGGGATAATTTGTCGCATGGAAGGAATTGCAGTCATTGAGATGAAATAAAGTGCCTGATTTGTTAAATGCAAAACTGACTATCTTCTCTGTAAACTTTCACTCAATTCACTGAAAAAAAAAAAAGTGTTGGGCTGTAAAACACAAGGTTGGTGGTTCTAACCCATCAGCAGTCTGCTCCTATAAACTCTCAGAAACCCTAGGTGCAGTTCTATTTTGTCCTATATAAGGTTGCTATAAGTCAAAATTTACTTGATGAGAGTGGAGTTTTAGTTTGTGTGTGTTTGGTATGGGTGTGTATTTTTAGGAAATAAATATGTAAAAAAGTTTAACCTAACATTCCATGTAATTTCAAATGAGGATATAGTTTTTGAGTAAACATGGTTAGCTATGAGTAAAACACAAAGGTTTCAGAAAGTGGTATATTATAACCAGTTAGATCAAATCAATTGTCACTGAAGGGCTTAAGCAAGCAGGGTGTACCAAGGAAGGAATCAATTAGTAAGTGCTCAGATATGAATGTAATTCATAGAGATCGGCAAGGTAGGAAAAATTAGAAGAAAAAAGACGAATCAATAGCAACAATCCAGAGTTAAGAGAAAATGAGTCAACTATATTTGGTCCAAAGTCCAGGAAGTCAAAAGATAGCAAGGAGACAGTTTATCTAAGAGTAAACACTGAATACTCCCTGCCCTGTTTACACTTTGTGCTTATGTCTGTATGAGTTTCTCCTAAGTTAGGTAGAGGTACAAACATTCCCAAAAGATTCATATAATATATTTAATACAGTAACAGTATTAGCTAATACTATGAATCTTTCCTTTATATGTCAGATTTTTGCAGCCATCATTTTAAAATAATGGAAAACGTGCTACAAAAAGTTTCAAGTTCATTCTAAGAAGTTAACTTGAATTTCAGACAATACGCTTAAGTATTTCACTGGCTATTCAAATTTATATAACACACTACACAAAGTACTTGAGATTCAAAGACAGGTAACATAGCCCCTACCCTCACTGAGCTCTATCTAGGTGGGAGAGAGACAAAAAAACCCAAAAAACAAAAAATCTTGGGTTTTGTGAGTGCTGCCAAAATAGACATATAAAAAAAGTACTGCAGGAACAGAGACTGCGGGGTAGGGATGTAGGGGGCAACCATATAAAGCAAACGTGAGGTCTGTTGAAATTATCTCATTAAATTTTGCAGCTAATATTCTGAGACTAATATTAAAATGAAGACCTGGTGTGACACTGCAGGATAAGCACCAGACTGCTAACTGCAAAGCTGGCAGTTCAAACTCACCAGCTGCTCCTTAGAAATCCTATACAAGGTGGTTATGAGTCAGAACTGACTTGAAGAATTTTAACAACAGCAACAATATTCAATATCCCTTGGCATCTAAAACAGAATGTGTTTCATACTCCAAAACATACCAAAATATTTTTAAACTATGATAGAAAAATATTGACTGCCAAATAAGAATATTTCCATTTAAAAAAAAAAAAAGCCTTGTAGCAAAACAAATAGGACATTAAGTTATTGTTTTAAATTTTTTTCTCATCAGCCATTTTTCACTTCAGACCCATTAGGATTTCTTCATAAAGTAAAGATTTTATATTTATAGCTGCAGTTAGGAAGGGGCCTTTTGATGTCAGAAAAGAGGAAAACACCTTCCTTTTTCTTCTGACAATTTAATTAAGGTAGGCATATATTAACAACAACATATTCAAGAGTAATTTTAGTTTTCACGCAGATTCATCTGTGAGATTCCTACTAACACTGAATAAGGGCTATCTAGTCACATGCACAGAGTCCTAGTATGGCACTGTAGGATAATCATTATACTGCAAACTAAAAGGTCGGCAGTTCAAACCCACCAGCTGCTCCTCAGAAACCCTATACAGGGTCTCTGTGAGTCGGAGTAGACTTAATGGCACATAACCACATTACTTTAGCATGTGCAGTCCCGGTGTGGTGCTGTAGGGTCATCACTGGACTGCTAACCAAAAGGTCGTAAGTTCAAACTCACCAGTTGTTCCTCAGAAACTCTATACAGTGTACCTGTGAGTGGGAACTGACTCAACAGCACTTAACAACAAGAAGTCACAAGCACATGTTTTGAGTCAAACACCTTCACCCATTTTCCACAGTCTTAGAATATCACTTTCAAATCTTCGAGATGGTTCTTAGGGTTTTTTTCACTTTATTTTTCTGATATGTGTATATTGTTGTTACATAGCAACTCTGCACAGGGTTTCCGAGGCTGTAAATCTTTACAGGAACAGAAAGCCTCATCTTTCTCCCGCGCAACAATTAGTAGTTTCGAACTGCTGACCTTGCAGTTCGCAGCATGATTAATAACCACTATGCTACCAGAGCTCCTTATGTGTATATTGCTGCCTCTTAATTCTTCAGTTTTAACATTATCTTGGCTCACACACTGGAAAATAAAAGGAGTGTGGTGGTGCTGTAGTTAAAGCACCCAGCTAATAAATGTTGGTCATTTGAAACCACCCACCACTCCATGGGGGAAAGATGTGGCAGTCAGGTACCAGAAGGATTTACAGGAAACACTTTAGGGCAGACTCTATCCTATAGAGTCACTACGTGTTGAAAGTAACATGACGATAGGAATGGGATTGATTTGGGAAAGTTTGCGCTAGACTGCAAAGCCATTTCAACTGCAAGGTCGGCAGTTCAAACTTACCAGCTTGCTCCTTGGAAACCCTATGTAGGGTTGCTATGGGTTGGAACCTACTTGACAGCACTTAACAACAACAACAATCACATATGGGGGAGTCCTGGTGTGGCGCTGTGGGTTAACGCAGCAGATTGCAAAGCTGTTTGAACTGCAAGGTTGGCAGTTCAAACTCAACAGCTGCTCCTTGGAAACTCTATACTGGGTTGCTGTGGGTTGGAAGCGATTTAACGGCACTTAACAACAACAACCATCACATATGGGAGTCTTATGTGGGGAGTCCTGGTGTGGCACCGTGGGTTAATGCACCAGATTGCAACGCTGTCTGAACTGCAAGGTCGGCAGTTCAAGCTCAACAGCTGCTCCTTGGAAACTCTATACAAGGTCGCTATGGGTTGGAACCGATCCAACGGCACTTAACAACAACAACAATCACATATAGGGATCCTGGCATGGTACTATAGAATAGGCAATGGGCCACAAGGTCGACCTGAATTGCAAGGTCAGCAGCTCAAACTCACCAGCTGCTGCTTGGAAACCCTATACAGAGTCGCTATGAGTCCCCGACTTGGTGGCACTGAACAACAGTGACAAATGAGGGTGCTTCCAAAAGTTAATGGAATAATTCCATCATCTTTTAATTCCATCTTTTGCAGCACCCTTGTATGTCTACTACAGTTGTTATAACTTGAAATTTCTAACGAGCTATAATTCCCTCTTGCCAGTCCCCCAGAATGAATTGCATTCTTCCACAAGTATTAACAAATGTCAGCTTGGAAGACTGATCCAGAGAGAGAGAAACAGTGCATAGGCAGTGTAAATCCTGTAAGTCAAGGGCAAACTGGTATGGATTCCAATTACCATTTGGGCTAACACTTCACACAATTGTAACATTGGTCAATGCTTCTTTAACATTGTTGTACCAAAAATATTCATCACTTATAATAATTAGGTGGAGCCCTGGTGTGGCACTGCAGGTTAATGTGCTGGACCGCAATGACGATTTGAACTGCAAGACCTGCAGTTTAAGCTCACCTGCTGCTCCTCAGAAGCCCTATATAAGGTCGTCATGAGTTGGAACAGACTTGACGGCACTTAACAACAACCCCGACCTGAAATATTTTCTTGAATAGCCACAGCCTCTATTTCCAGAGTAAACAGACCATCTCCAAAACTGTCTCACAGTGGAAACAGCTCGGTTAGTTTTCTTTGTGCAATTAGTACACCAGAAAGTCTCTTTAACCATCTCTGAATGCATCTCCAAGGTCAATGATACACAGACATTTATGTGATTTATGAACATAGAGGCAAACATTGGCCTATCTGTGAGGACTTTATTTTGTTCATGCCAATCTGTTTTATACAAAAACTTCTAGTATTAAAGACAAACAGTTGTACATTCAGAATCTTCAAAGCTCTCTCCAAGGACATACTGCTTCATTAAATTCCCCAATATGCTTTTATTTGTGCAGAGTAGTAACAAAAGAATAAAAGAGCCGATGTGTATCATTTTTGCCACAATTTTCAATAGAGTGTGCAGACCCGATGAAGTTGGGTAGCAATAAAACATGGAGGCTTGCAGCCTTCTGTTCATAACACCCGCAAATAAAATCATGTAATAGGATTTTGAAAGACACCACCTGTCCTTTGGGGAAAGTCCATCAAGGATTTGACTTCATAACTACTTACAGTTACCATAAGTAATCCGTTTCATTTGCTAAAGTTGGTGACGGCAATTCGTATTTGAAAGGTCAAAAAAAAGCATGATTTTTACAGGCAGTTAAAAGGAAATAAGATACATTGAGCGGTAAAGGTATGGGCATCTCTGTCTAACTGCTTTTCTTAGTTCATGAACTTTATGCTAATTGGCCAACATTCATCCTTTTGAAGAACTAGAGCTACTTTATAAATTCTGTATCTACATAGTAATAGAAAGTAATAAAAAGTCAAGAAGGAGATGTTGCCAATGCCTTCATTCTTTCTTCCTCTTCCCTAAAAGAACCAACTGTAGGCCTCTGACAAGCATGTCCTTATGACATCAGATTTGTCAGTGGCTCTCTTGCTTGCACATAACACATCATAATTATTGGCGAGCGACCAGGATGATCCTGTTCTGCAATAGAATGAATACCATCTTTTCATCTTTTGCCACCATCACCAGTTTTGAAACGTGTTCAAAATTACACAGATGAGCCTTCAAACAGTGTTTCTCATTTCTACAACCAGGCCAATAAATAACATGATGATAAACAGAGAAAAGACTAAAGTTGTCAAAGACTTCATTTTGCTTGGACTCACCATCAAAGTTTATGGACGCAGCAGTCAAGAAATCAAAGGACTGACCTATTGTATAGGAAAATCTGCAGAAGACCTCTTTGAGAGCTAAGGTGTGCTAGACCAAGTCAGGATATTTTCAATGGCCTCATATGTATGTGAATGTTGGGCAATGAATAAGGAAGACCAGAGAAGAGTCAATGCATTTGAATTGTGGTGTTGGAGAAGAATATTGAAAATACCATGAACTGGCAGAAGAACAAATCTGTCTTGGAAGAAGTACAACCAGAATTTAAGTGACGCATTTTATGGGTTTATTATTTCCTGCCATATCCTACAAGAGTTAGAACTGATCTAGTGCTTGAAACTCAATAGGCTCAACATTCTACTTTGCACTTTCTCTCTGTTCCTAGATAGCCAGTTTCCATATAGCTAAGGGCTTTACTGACTTCTGTTGCTATGCTGAAACCATTGTTCTTAAAGCAGGATTTATGCGCACTTAGTACACGTTTCTTACTTCAATCTACGGTACTTCAATCTACGGTAGTTGTAGTGACTGGACTGTGAATCACAAGGTTGGCAGTTTGAGTCCACCAGCTGCTCAGTGGGAGAAAGTTGAGGCTTTGCTCCTGCAAAAGATTCAAAGCCTTGGAAATCCCAAAATGGACTCCACAGTACTTTTGAACTCTGATTTTGTGTTTGATGATGGAGTAAGAACTGACTTATGACTACAGTGACTTTTTAAGAGCTAAAATGAAAATTAATAGTGCTGGGTTAAGTATTGGGCTGCAAGCCAAAAGATCAGCAGTTCGAATTTACCAGTTGCTTTGCTGGGAAAAGATGAGGCGGTTGCTGCTGTAAACATTTACAGCATCATAAGCCCCAGGAAACAGTAGACTCTGTCACACAGGCCCGTTAAGAGTCAGAATTAACTCAGCAGCAGTGGGTGCGTAGATGGGTAACATGGAAACTACACCGACCATATAACACAGCTAATGGGTGGACTTAGAAGAAAATGAGTAAACTTGTTTTAAATCAACATTAGATATTGTCTTTGCCAATAAATATGTTTTTAGTCCACTGTAATTCTGCACAGAAATAAGTATATTTTCATTTTTGTGGACATGCCTATAAACCCGTAAGTGAACCAAATCCTTAGAATGCTTTAAAAAAATAATTCAGAAACTTAATACTATGTGATTAGAGTTTTGTTCCTTTCTGGGGGTGAAAAATCATTTTGCAAAGTTTTATTAAAAGTCAAAAGTGTTCTTTCAAAAAAAGAATTAAGTGCTTTTTAAGATCTCAAATTCATTAAATACCCATCAAAATTGTAAGCCTTTAAAAGTGTAGGGCTTTTCTACTGTGTTGACTGACTAAAGCAGATAATGGTTGAAACAGCAAGTTGACATTCTCTCAGCTCCACTCTGCTCAGGATGGCCAAACGTCATCTCTCATACTTCAGACATATTGTCAGGAGGTACCAGTCGCTGGAGAAGGATATCACGTTTGGTAAGGTGGAGGGTCAGAGAAAAAGAGGAAGACCCCCAGCAAGATGGATTGGCCAAGTGGCAGCATCAGTGGACTCAAGCGTGTCAACAATTGTGGGATTTGGCCCAAGACCAGGTAGTGTTTCATTCTGTTGTACATAGGGTCACTATGAGTTGGTACTGACTCGATGGCACCTAATAACAACAACAACCCTGCTCAGACTTGGGAGTGGTGTTAATGTTAAGTGGTTAGGAGTAGGTTCCAACTCATAGCAATCTCAAGTACAACAGAACAAAACATTGCCTGGCCCTGAAACATCCTCATGAGCATTGCTATGTCTTAGCCCATTGATCCTTTACAAACATGATGTCCTTGAGAGCAGACTATACTTAGCAATGGATTGGCTACTTCTGTCTCTTTGCCATCTTGAGATAGGTTTTTCTGGGCACCTGAACTGAAACTAGAGTTGTGGGACAGTCACACAGGGTGAGTGTTAACCCTGGGTCCCAGCTCCTTCATTGTTCTGCGTCTCTTCATTGTTGATCTCTCTAGATTGTCTGTCTTTGGCAAGATGGGTTCTTGGGAAATTGCAGTGGGAGATACAGTGCTTCTATTGGGGTGACAGTGCTCTGATTTAAACAGTGGTGATGGTTGCACAACATTGTGCTATTGTTAGGTGCCATGGAGTCGGTTCTGACTCACGCCGACCCTAAGCACAACAGAACATGGCACTGCACATTCCTGTGCCACCTTCACAAGTGTTGTTATGTTGTATACCACATCAGGTATACAACAAGATTAAAGTAGAATAGCTTCAACTAAGGCAAAGACTTGGGTAAATATAAAACTCGATGAACCAAAACATTTTTCAGAAAAAAATCACAAGCAACTAGAAGTACTACAGAATTAAGTACTGGTTTTCACAGAATGGCTCAATCCCTCTTGTAGGCAGCACAGAGGGGAAAGGGAAATAAAATTACAGAGATTAAAATAAAACAGAGTACTGGTGTGGTGCTGCAGGCTAATGTGCTAGGCTACAAGGTTGGTTTGAACTGCAAGATTGATGGTTCAAGCTCACCAGCCGCTCCTCAGAAACCCTAAAGAGGGTTGCTATGAGTCAGAACCTGTAAAGGGTTTCTAAGGAGCAGCTGGTGGGTTTGAATTGCTGACCTTGTGGCTCACAGTCCAGTGCTGATCCTACAGAGCCACACTAGGCAAAACTACACTGTAGAAAAACACAGCTACAGATAAAAGGGGCTAAACATTACATGTAAACATGGCCACTATTTACTGGGTACCCACTAGATACCAGCAACTACTTGGCCAGTTATATGGGAAAAGTAAAAGCCTGAGCGATAAATGCCGTCATTACTGCCCAAACTGTCTTGGAGAAGGGATGCCAGAGCAGCTGACTGTAACACTCTTGCCTTTGAATTACTGCTGAATGGACAATTCCAGGCTATTGAGCTGCAGCTACACCATAGTCATCCAAACTAGTTCCCTTCATCAGATCCCATCTCACCAGGAAACCTAACTGTCCTCTGGCTTCTCACAAGCTGCCAAGCAGTATGCACAACATAACTAGAGAACTATAGAAAAATGAAACAGTAGAGCAGTAGTTTCATTTCATGCATGAAGAGTCTTCCTGGGAGCCATCAAGGCAAGCCATCAAGGTCCTTCAGGACAAACCCCCTTCTAAGACTGAAACTCAAAGGGAACACACGAGTAGGCTTGTAAGCTCGCTGGTGACCATGCTGGTCTGTTTATGAGTGGAAGTGGAGGAAAGGCGGCAATGAAGACATGGGATGAGCTCGTCCATGTTCCATAAACTCCTGTCGACCTTGAGATGAGAGAGAGAAGAAGGGCTGGTTGGTCCGGAGTTTGGGGAGACTTGGGAGCTCCTGAGCCCATGAACATTGACCTAGCCATGGGGGTCTAGAGCTGAAATTGAAGCGTGCAGCTGACGTAAAATGGGGGGAGGTGCATAGGAATGGCCAAAGTTGCAAATCCATTTGACATAGCTTGGAGACTTGATGATCAGAACTTAACTTCTTGTTGTTAAATGCTGTCGAATCAGTTCTGACCCATAGCGACCCTGTATAGGGCTTCCAAGGAGCGACTGGTAAACTTGAACCACCGACCCTGTGGTTCAAACTGATCTTGAAGTCCAGTGCATTAACCCACAGCACCACAACAGGACTCCAGAACTCCACTAGAGGAAGATAAAGAAATGTGATACAAGAAGCAAGTGTAAATTGCTACAATTTGATGATCTTGACCTTTACTTATAGATGTAGTATCTCAAAATACCAACCAAGAGAGAAGGAGTCTTCAATAATTCCATGATCAGTAAAGGTTTTCAAGAAAATATATTATAGGCACATCAGAAACAGAATTTATGAAAATCAGATGAAGGTCTAAAGTAATCAAATAAGAACTCACACAAAAAGACTAAGAACACCCAAATAAGTGAGGAGGAACACTGAATCATCAAATTAATAGCCCTGTAAATGACAGATACTAAACTCTTAAAAAAAAACACACAAGAAACATGAATATTAATGGACCAAAGTTGAATAAATAAATCCTCTAAAAAACATGAGCATCTGTCAATCTCCATGTTCAGTGAGTCACTGAAACAGCCTACTCATTAGAAATCACTTTTTCCATCTCCAAAGCCAAGTCACAAGCTCAGGAAGGGTTGGTTGATATCTTGACTGGTCTGCATCCAATACTGGCAATTCTCAGACTCTTAATGAAGAGTACTCTTCATTAACCCCTTAAAAGTAACTACTTTTTTGTCCTTCTGTGGAATAAAAAGTACAAGCCCCGGATGTAGGCCCTTTGCCCAATAAGCAAGAGCCTTGAAGTCTTCCTTCCTGGTAATATCATGACTCTCTGCTCTACGGATGACATTTGTGGCCTTCTCATCCACAACAAGATATCACACCTCGGTTCTCATCACTCATACTCCGCTACTCCTCCCCCACAACAGATCTTTCTGATGACAAAAAAACAAAATGTCACTCGTGAAAACTACTACAGACAGTAATTGAATAATAACAGAAGGCAAGAAACAGAAAGACTGAGTATGAACATAGAGACACAGAAAGACACACGTGGCTGTCATGAAGATCATGGGCTTCACAAGAAGCCACAGTAGAAATGCCCTTCACTCTGATCCAACGTCTCCTTTCCTGCTATTTGCTAGCAACACCTCTCCCTTTAGTCCTCAGCCATGATGTGGCTTTGCCTCGAGAGAGGATACTCCTCATGGAGGGCCCAGCTTCCCTACAGAACTCACTCCATCAGAGACTCTGCAGGGT
This sequence comes from Chrysochloris asiatica, assembly GCF_000296735.1. Lineage (NCBI taxonomy): Eukaryota > Metazoa > Chordata > Mammalia > Afrosoricida > Chrysochloridae > Chrysochloris > Chrysochloris asiatica. The sequence goes on from NW_006408587.1 coordinate 9,623,132, forward strand.
CAGCTTCCTCTCAGAAGATTTCCATCATAATACATGGTAGATTCCTATTCTTAATTATCTCTATTATACTTTCTGGGGTAGACAACTTTAAACAGGAATGTGCTCTACACTGGAAGTCATGGGTTCACCTAAGTGATCTCTAAGGTAGTTTCTCAGCATGCTCTGGCCTGTCTGTGTCAAACTTGGTGTGCTACAGTCAGCTAGAACCAGCTCATGAGAGCCAACTGTGCAGAGCTCTTCCAACTTTGTGTTCAGAAATTTCACATGGGTAGCTCATCACTAGTCATAATGGTAGTAGTTACACCTCGGAAACCCAGGTGAGGAAACTCAGGGTTGGATAGCTTAAGCATTAAGTCATGGTCACATGACTGGTAAGTAGCTGAGCTAGCCCTGGAATACTCTACCTTCAACTTTCTACACCCAAATTTATAATCCTAAATTTACTGTGATATAAACTGCATTACAATATTAATGATTATAGCTTTGTTGTTGTTGTTGTTAAGTGTTGTTGAGTTGGTTCTGAACCATAGCGACCCTGTAGAGTGTTTCCAAGGAGCAACTGGTGAGTTTGAACCACCAACCTTGCAGTTCAAACTGAACTTAGAGTCCAGTGCATTAAACCACAGTACCAAACTAGGATGTTTTATTATTTGATACTAACCCACCCTTTATGCTTATTGTTTAGAATCATTTTGCCAAACCCACCTGCATATACAAAGAGCTCTGGTAGCACAATGGTTACAAGTTGGGCTGGTAACTTCAAGGTCAGCAGTTTGAAATTACCAGCCACAGGAGAAAGATGAGGCTTTGTGCTCCTATAAAGATTTACAGCCTTGGAAACCTTATACAGGGTCGCTATGAGTCGGAATCTACTCCACGGCACACCACCATATGCATACACACACACGCATGCTCTCACGCGTGTGCACCTTGGTAGTATGAGCTAAGAGTTAAGCTGCTAACTGCAAGGTCAGCACTTCAAATCTGCCATGTGCTCCTTGGAAGAAAAGATGAGGCTTTCTGCTTCCGTAAAGATTTATAGCCTCTGAAACCCTATCAGGGTAGCTATGAGTTGGAGCCAACTCAATGGTATACAATTGCCAATCGCACACACTTTACATTTTTATTTATATACACTGTGTTAAATTTATAAATTAATTGGGAAAAAAATAACACCTTCTCAAAATTCCAGTTCTGCATCTAGGAAAAAGGCTTATCTCTAATTCATTCAAGTTTTCTTTATCTTAAGGAGAGTTATGCTATTATTATTATTATTTTTCATTTCGATCACACATATTTCTTATTTGGGTCATTTCTAATTTTGTTATCATTGATACTATGGCAAATGAATATTTTTCTCATTATATTTTTCTGATTATTGCTGACATAGTTATAGATAAACCCACCAGCTGTTCCATGGAAATTCTATACAGGGTCACTACAAGTTAGAACCAACACAGCGGCACTTAACAACCACCACCACCACCATATATAAGGACATCTGGTGTGGAACCATAGTTATCCTACAGTTATCACTGGACTGCTAACCACAAGGGCAGTGGTTCAAACTCACTAGCTGTTCCTCAGGAAAACTAAACAGGGTCAATAAGAGTTGGAATTGACTTGATGGCATTTAACAACAACCATATATAACATTATTAATAGCTTTTAATTTTTAGGTCTTTCAATTTTACCTTCTTGCCAATCATTACATTGAGTTCTTATTTTTGTTTTGACTTATTGCTCTAGTCAAAACTTCTATAACAATGTTAATGTGGGTAGAAGCCTTGCTTATTTGTTCCTAAACAACAACAAAAGATCCCTAATGTGTCATTGCTATTGTTGTTAAGTGCCATCGAGTCAGTTCCAACCCATAGCGACCCTGTATAGGGTTTCCAAGGAACAGCTGATAAGCCTGAACCGCTGACCTTGCGGTTCAAAGCGACTTTGCAGTCCAGCGCATTAACCCACAGCGCCACAGAGGACTCCAGTGTGTCATTACCAATTATCACATTGGCTATTAGTTCAAAATTGTGGATCTTGTTAAAGATACAGCTTTCTCTTCTTGCCTTTTAAATTGTTAAAGGAATAGGTGTGAAATTTTGTTAGATGTTCCTTAGCAGGCTACTGAGATGATTCTCATTCCCTCGATATCACGCTTGCTCACTCTGTCACTTCTTTTAGGTTTTTGCTCAGGGAAGCTTTGCTGACAAGCAACAGGCAAACCTCATAGATACTGCGAGCTTGGTTCACACCACTGCAACAAAGCAAAGATTGGAATAAAGAAAATCACATGATTATTATGTCTGGTGTGTATGTGTGTGGGGGTTTCCCAGTGCATATAAAAGTTATGTTTACATTATACTGGAATCTTTTAAGCGCTGTAGCACTGGACTTCGAACCACAAGGTTAGCAGTTCACACCCACCAGCTGCTCCTCAGAATCGACTTGAGGGCACAAACAATAACAGCATTCTGTAAAAGTTTGGAACACTGTAAGAATTACCAAAATGTGACACAGAGACACAAAGTGAGCAAAAGCTTTTGGAAAACTTGATGCTGATAGACTTGCTCAACACAGGGTTGCCACAAATCCACAAATTGTAAAATAACACAGTATCGGGGAAGACAAGAAAATCAGTTACGCCTGTGTTATAAATTGCAAACACAGACTCCCTATTCCCTTTCCTATCTTACTTTCCCCCATAATAGTACCACATATCTCTACTTGCTAACCTGTGTTCTTTACTAGAAATGAGTCCCTAGGAGATAAATGTGGTATTCTTTGCTTTATATTCAGTATCTAAATAGTTCCTTGCATATAAAAATGCTCAAGAACTACTCATTGGAACAATGAAAAGGCTTGCTACATGATGTGATGAAAGAAGCCACAGACTAAGCTTGTGACTCTTCAGGCTACAACCTTAATCACACAATGGCAAGGAATATTTGAGAGAGGGTGAAGCAGCGCATAAAGTTTATTTTTAAAATGCAATCAGATGGCTAGGCTGAGAAAACTTGTTCAAGAGATTCACTGAGCTGCCTTCTCACATCAAGGACACTTGGAATTAAAGGTTTTTGAGTAGCTCAATTTGTCAGATCCCCCAGCAACTCACAAGATTGTTCTTCAATGATGTGACAAGACATCTGAACATACCAAAACTGAAATTAGACAGAGGGGAAAACAAAACAGGAACACTGCTGAACGATCAAGGAAATATAAGCATTGTGACTCAAACCACACATGTGAATGGAACAACTGGGGGATGAGTTCATCTTCCATTGCTGACCAGACCCATATTCAAAGGAATCATGAAACTTAAAGATTATAGAATTATTTCAAACAGGTTCACAGATTCTTCTGTGAAGAACTCATTCTTTCAGTGTGCGTCTGTGATTGCCTCTGAAATGTGTCCCTCAGGGACAGGCCTTTGTCCCACTGGCATGGCTCACATTGAAAGTCAATAATCTTAACATTCCGAAGATGAATTTACTAAACTATCCTAAAACTTCTGACATGTGTTCAAATTCTGAAGCGCGCCTACAATCCCTGATGCCATGGAAACATATTTTTTCATGAAGAGTTGCAATCAAAGCTGGAGCTACCATCTATGATATAAACCTACAGTTGTGATGAATTGCACAATGGCCTGATTATTATATGATTATTATTATAACCGACTAATTATACTCTATAGTAGCAGAGCTTGGTGGTTCCTACCAATAAAGCAATAATACTTTATGGCTCCCTCCTGGATGCTACCTTTGCACTCTTTTTTTGTAGAGTTTTTATTGTGGACTGAGTGATAGTTTACATGGGAGAACATGGGCTTCACACCATCGTTTCATTGCAATGATTACAATCTCCTCCGTGCATCATCATTCAACTGTATTTGCTTCCATTCCCTCTGCCCTTTTTTAAAAACCTTTGCACTCTTAGAGGAAAAAGTTTATTGAATATTTTTCAAAGTGGTTTTGAGTTAATTTGTGAAATAATACATTATCAAGATTAGGCTTTCTATAACTATTGTACAGAATTTAAGCTTCACATGTGTGGGTTCTAAACTATATATGACTTTTAAATTATGGGTGCTTACTCTTCACAAGACCTTTTTAAAGTGTTGAAGAGCAAAGATGTCAGCTTGAGGACTAAGGTGCGCCTGACCCAAGCCATGGTGTTTTCAATAACCTCATATGCATG
>NW_006408587.1:9628707-9630928 GCF_000296735.1 Chrysochloris asiatica
ATGGAGGCAGAGACGATGATGTGGAGAGATGGAGTGGCTGGGGACTTTGGACCCAGAGAAGGAGAGGGGCTGTATGCTGATAACCAGGGGGCAGGCTTGCGAGGTATACCCTTTGGTTGATGGATGATGCAGGGAGGGGATTGTAACCATGGCAAGGAAACGCTATACTATGGGATCAATGTGAAGCTAATGTCCTCCCATCTAAACGATCACATAATTCACAGTAAAGCATTAAAAAACCACAAACACAAAACTACCAGCTGTTCTGTGGGAGAACGATGAGGCTTTCTGCTCTTGTCAAGAGTTACGGCTTTGGAAACCCTAGGCAGGGTCGCTATGAGTCGGAACCAACTCCAGGACACATCACTACCACCACTTTTCATGGAATGGCGCAGTAGGATAAGCACTGAATCGCTTTCAATCCCTCCAGTTGCTTCCTGGTAGATAAAATGAGGCTGACTGCTTCTGTAAGGATATAGAGTGAGGGTCACAGTGTGGAGCAGTTCGACTCCACCCTCACTATCCTGCACTGGCCTGGGCTCAGAGCAGTTCTCCTCTAAAATATTGCATCAGTGTGTTAGCCAGTCTCCCGCCACCTCTTCACATCTTCAGTCTGTTTTCCCATTCTTAAAAGTTATTTCCCTAAAATTCAGGTTAGCAACACATCAATTCCCTGTCAAAACAAAACAAAACAAAAACTCTAATGCCTCTATCCATTGTTTAAAATATAGAATATTCTAACAGTGAAGTGTTCTATTGAAGTCAACATTTTCACACCTTTCATGTCTTAGCCCAGTATGTCCCACAAGGGACTAACCTCTCCCACTGAGTCAATCCACCTTCAAACTTTACACCTTCATTCATGCTATTCTCCTATAATCATTACTTTAGTGGACACTTGCAGAATACTGATTATGTGCTAGGCACAGTGTTAAGAGGCATGTGTTTTTTTCCTACAGTCTTCTCACCAACCCTTTACAGTTGTTGTTGTTGTTAAGTGCCATTGAGTTGGATCAGACTCAGAGCAAACCCATATAAGGTTTTCGAGGAGAGGCTGGTGAATTTGAGCCACTGACCTTGCGGTCCAGGGCATTAACCCACAGTACCACACCAAGACTCCAACTTTTACACTAAGTGCTACTAAAGGAGAAAACCGTGGATCGAAGCTATTCATTTTCCAATATATGGTGGTGTAAGGACTTGAACCCAATCTCTATGTTTCCAAGTCCAAATTCTAACCTTCCTTCAAGTCCCAGAACAAATACTAACTTTTGGTAGCTTCCTTAATCCCTTCAATTAGAAATGATCATCTATTCTCTGGACCCATCAAACCAAAGCCAAATCCACTGCCATCAAGTTGATTTTGACTGACAGTCACCATATAGGTCAGAGGAGAACTGCTCCTTAGAGTTCCCAGTCCTCTGTAGACTTATTTCTTGCTGCAGTGTATGGTAAAATGTATGCAGAGACACACACATGCACACAGACATACACATGCCCAAAAGGGTAAGTCAGGGAGTATTGATACAAAAATCACGGAAACCTTTATTAAACAAAAATATCAAATTGTACAGCTATTGTTTCTGGACACATCCTCCATTTAGGTCTACATACTTCTGAAGGCAGTGTTTGCATGTCTCTAACCCTTCCCCAAAGAATCCTGAGCTTTCGATTTACGTACATCAAAATGTCAATCTGATCATTCTCGAGGGCTCAAACAGTGTTCGCTTTCAATGTTCTTTTGAATTTTCGGAACAAAAGTATGATTGAGCAAGATCAGGGTTATAGGATAGATGGATAGAATAAGGTTTCACAATTAAATTATTGTAGGCTAACCCTCGTTGCCTTTGAAGACTAAGCATATGCATTGTCATGATGGGAAAAAATTCCATAGCTAGCACAAATTTTCTGGCTTTTTTCTCACTAACGCAATTTTCAATTTTCTTAAAACTTCTTCCTAATAAACCCCTATGATCATCCTCTGTTCTTTGAGAAAATCTATTCAGATTACCTCTTAGAATTCCAAGTAACAATCTTCACCTTTTGAGCTGACATCTCACCTTGAATGAACTGGCCCAGAAGATTCCTGTTGGAAGTCACTGTTTTGATTGGATCTTGTCCTCTGGATTATATTGATAAATCCAACCCTGATCCCCAGTTACAATTCATTCTATAAAATCTTCATTAGCTTCTATATTGTTTAGAAGACTGATAGAAAAAT
>NW_006408587.1:9631859-9684879 GCF_000296735.1 Chrysochloris asiatica
TATACAGGGTCACTGTGAGGCTGAACCAACTCAGCGGCACTTAACAAAAACAAGAAGACTAACACAAGTGTAGTACTGAGAGAATTTGTCTTCAGTCAGCCCCTGAATAAACATGTTTTATTTGGAATAAACTTGTGCATGTATGAACTAGAACTCTGGTAGCAATACTTTTCCCACTTACCCTCATAGCTGTCTGTGCACATATATATGTTATAGGCATACACACAATCACATATAAACATACATAAATATCTGTAATCATATTACCAATTAAATTCAAGTACTTTGAGGACAAGAATAACAAAATTTTTATCTTCACAACCTGAATCCATGATAATTAATAAGGCTTTGCATAAGATAGCAATACTCAATAAATACCTGTCAAATAAGAACATCATGTTAATAAAAACTGAGACATATACTTAATTCTTGGAGTTCCTCATCAAAAGCTCTAATGTGAAGATATAAAGAATTTTGGCATACACCAGTTACTGTTCAAAGAGCATACACTTCGAAACTTGGCAGACCTGTTTTCAAATATTGGCTGTACTACAAAGAAGCTATTCTTGGTGTTGGGGCAACTCACTAAACCAATGTGCGCCTTAATTTCCTTATCTGTAGCAGTTGTGAGGCTAATAATAATATATATACAATACATGGCACTACATATAATAAAGAAAGTACTTGATAACTACTTCAACCATGTTAATAAATTCTAGGCATGGAAGCCTGTTTCATGCCCAGAATGATAGGGCTTAATTTGTCTGCTTTAAAAAGTTCCGTATTTCTATAGGCAGGTGACATGAAAGCACTTAGGTAACAATCGGCAGGACTGTATGTCATTAAGTGCTAAGAGCTCAGCAAAGGGATTAGTGTGGGCTAACGTGGAAGACGTCTTTAAATGAGCAAATACGACCCGCACAAGAGGATGGGATTGGAATATAGGGAAATCGTTTTCAAGCAAGAACATCATTATGTAAAAGTAATGGGACAGGAGTAAAGACACTTATTCAAAAAGGTCAGTATGAACTGAAAACACACAAACAGAAGAAGAAAAAAAAACAGATGACTGGGATCTCCTAACAATTAAGACACTGTGCACATCAAAAAATGTCACCAAAAGAATAGAAAGAGAACCCACAGACTGGGAAAAAATTTGGCAATGACCTATCAGACAAGGGGCTACTACTCTAAAGTATATAGAATACTTCCATACTTCAAGAAGACAAATAATGCAATTAAAAATGCACAAAGGACATGAACAGACACTTCACCAAAGAAGATATTCAGGTCACCCACAAACATATGAAGAAATGCTCGCAATTATTAGTCATTGGTGGTGATGGTGTGTATGCCACTGGGTGGGTCCCAACTGATAACTACCCTATATAGGGGTTCCCAGGCTGTAAATCTTTATGGGAGTGGAAAGCCTCATTTTTCTCCCGTGTAGCAATTGGTAGCTTTGAACTACTGACCTTACGGTTAGCAGTCCAGCTCATAATCCACTATGCTACCAATGTTCTTTATTAGCGATCAGAAAGATACAAGTCAAAATGAGCTACCATTTTATTAATAGCCAACTTTAAAAAAACAAATGCTGGTGAGGGTGTGGAGAGACTCTCTTGCACTGCTGCTATGACTGTAAAATGGTGCAACCACTGTGAAAATGATATGGCACGTCCTCAAAAAGGTGGAAGTAGAAGTATCATGTAACCCAGCAATTTCTCTATTTGGTATACATCCTCAAGAAATAGAGCCATAATACTAATAGAAATATGCGCATCCACATTCACTGCAAAAAGATGGAGACAGCCTGTTGTTGTTGTTAAGTGCTGTCAAGTCAGTTCCGACCCACAGCGACCCTGTATAGGTTTCCAAGAAGTAACTGGTGAGCTTGAGCCACCAAACTTGTAGTTAGTACAAAGGACTTTGCAGTCCAGCCCATTTACCCACAGCATCATACCAGGACTCCCTAGATACCCATTAATAGAAGAATGGTCAAAAAATTTTAGTACATACACACAATGAAATACTATGCAATACTTAAAGGGGAGGACATTATGCTGAGTCAATTACCAAAAGACAAATATTGTCTGAAATCAGTATTGTAAAAAGTCAAGAAAAGGTTTCCATGTTAAAAGAAACATTCTGTGATAGTTACTAGGGTAATCCTGATGTAGGTTAAGCACTGGACTGATAACCACAAGGCTGGCAGTTCAAATCAACCAACACTCCTTGGAAACCCTATACAGGATTGATTATGAATCAGAACCGACTTGACAGTACTTAACAATAACAACAACAAAAACAACAACAGAGGGCAGACATGAGTTAACTTGGGTGACAGGGAAGAAAATACACAGCAAGAGGGATGAAGACACAAGGAGGAGAGCATGAATTAAAGAGAACAAAGGTAATGCTATTAACTGATGGTATATGGAAGGAATTGCAATCATTGAAATGGAACTAAATATATGATTTGTTGAATGTAAAATTTAAGATCTGTTCTGTAATCCATTTCATTCACAATAAAGAGGTTGTTTTTTTTAAAATAAAATACTTAAAAGATAAAAGCGAGAAAGGGGGTGCTTCCTTGCTTAAAGGAAAACACTCAGTAAGATGGATGGTCTGAGGAAACTCTATACAGGGTCGCTATGAGTCAGAACTGACTCACCCACCGGCACTTAACCACAAAATACAAATCCTGTTGTGGCACTGTGAGTTAATGCGCTGAATTGCAAAGTCAGTTTGAACCACAGAGTCGGCAGCTCAAGCTCACCAGCTGCTCCTTTGAAACCTTACACAGGGTCGCAATGCGTCAGAATCAACTGGACCAGATGGCACTTAACAATAACCACATTCATTAACATCTTACTTGTAGGTGTGGATAAAAAGCAGAAGACAACAGGGTTAAGTGTTCCTCACAACTAAGAAATGCTGTTTGATATCTAAAAAGCCTCAGAAACAGAAAAAATACTTTATTATTAATATAACTAAGAATTTAAAATTAATTCTCTCATACTGTTGAGAGAATAACAATGTTAGCGCAATGTCAAGCAGGTTAATGACCCATGATACTGACATGAACTATGTACGTACACCAGGGTGTGAGCTATCACTGCTGTGACTGTAGGTAAAGAATCAGACAATGCACTCAGAGCACAACATTTTCCAGCAACGGACTCATGTCTCCGAGACTTCTATTACTTGAATGAATACAGTCAGTTGTAATTTTACACAAACCACCCACCATGAAATGGTGTAAGAGCCCAGCATCCTGAATTTACATATGGATTTACAAATCAGTGGGCACCTGTTCAATCAAAACTGGAAAAACAAAAAAATGGAAAAGATAACTAGCAAGCATTATTAAAAGTGAAATGCAATGCGCCTCCTTTGAAGAAACTGTTCCACAGTGACTATGTTGACAATAAGGAATAACACAGCCTCCTCTAATTCAGCAACACTATGTGTCCTGGAAATATTTATTATTCCTAAGACAAATAGTTATTTGGCAACTCCTAATAAAATTATTTATTAACAGCAATTGTTGTTGTTGAAGTTCTGTTGAGTCTGTTTTGGCTCATAGAGACCCTTATAGGGTCCCAAGGAGCGTCTGGCTGGTGGGTATGAATCATTGACCTTGTGGTTAGCAACCCAATATTTATTCTACGATACCACACCAGGAATCCACCTAGTTAATGAGAAGGAGAAAATCCTTTTAAGAATAACAAAGTTGCATTGAAAGTATGTTGCTGTTAAGTGCCATCAAGCTGGTTCGAACTCATAACATCCCTGTATAAGGTTTCCAAAGAGCAGTTGGTGGGTTTGAACTGTTGACCTTGTGGTTCGCAGTCCAGTGCTGATCCTACAGTGTCACACCAGAAGCTCACTGAAAGTCCAGGACAGAAAATTAAAAATTCAACATGTTAAACCAAATTATCTTTTAAGAATAATTATTGCTTTTCTTTTTATTACCTATGTTCATGCATGAGTCACAACAGATACCGGTGGCTTTGAATTAGCTTATACTCCTTAACAATGGGGAAGGCCCATTTTCAGCATGTATAAGTGCCTGAGCTGTACAAATTTCATTATTTTCAATTGGTCAGTAGGTCATTCATCACTCTTAAAAGAAATTTGGATACCTATAAAAGATAGGAAAGCAAATAACATAAGGCTTGTGTTTGGATCCTACCTCATTTGCTTACTAAGTGACTTCAGACCTTTAAATTCTATGAATTCAACTCAATTCACGTTAAATACCTAAGAAGTATATTAAGTGGTAAGCTAGTAATATTAGGTACTGTCTAAGGAAGAAAAAGTCTTTCACCTTCAACTAAATACAGTACAAAATAAAACAAAATACTTCCTATATTAGAAGTATAATGAAAACAGAATATCCATAAGCCTGTACCTAGCATTTTAGGTCATAAACTATCTTGCTGGTGAGATTGTACACTACAGATAAATTTACATTCCAGTGATCCCAAACTACTTCTGCTAAACACATTCTGCATGCTTCCTTCTATGCTTTTGTTCTTCCCATTCTTGCAGGCCCTTAAGTCCCATTTAAGTTATTATTCATTCTTTGAGATCCTGTTCTATGCCTTACCTTCACAAAGACTTTCCCATGACTAGTTTAATTTAAGGGAAGTGGTTTAAAGAAAAATAAAATGTTGCCAGAAAACATATATGAAGAAGGAAATAATGAAATATCTCTTCCAGAAAAACTGTAAGACAAATAACAGACTAAGAACTTGTTAGAATGTTCAAGGAAATCAGCATTCCACTCTAAACCGAAAATTGATGAGCTTAAAAAGGTCCAACAGGAGAAATCCAGGAGGTGAGAGAATACCGGTCAAAATTATGGAATAACAAGAAAACCAGCAGCTGAAATCTTTCTAAGAATTATAAAACCCAAGGACTTAGGCCCACAGTTGGTCTTTTCAACTCTTATTCCAAACATGTGGAAAGTTAACCACTGGTTACACAAATCATAGCTATGGATGAACTTTGGGGTTTTGAACAATTTTAATACACTGCAAAAATGAACACTTAACTCTAGCAGAGGAACCCTTAATGAGTGTGGACTTTTGACACAAACGATTGGTCTAGCTCATTAAAAGGACTTTGAACTAAAAATGGAGGGATAAAACAACAATGTCAACTGTTACTATAATGAATCACTCATTCAACATACATTGACTGACCATCTCCTATGTGGCTGGCACTGTTCCAACAATGGAGATAAATGAGCGAACAAAAGACACAAGTTCCTGTGCTTATGGAGACAGAAAGCCAATAAAAACCCATAAATAATTTCAGGTGGGATCAGAGCTTAAAGAAAAATAGAAGCAAATAAAGACTTAGAAAATGACGGAGAGCGAAAGAAGGGCTATTCTACAACAGAAGGGAAGAGGGAAGAGGAAGGCCCTGAAACTGGAAGGCTCTCCACACGTTTGAGAACAAGGAACATGGCAGAACAGAAGGAAAAGAGTAATAGGAGGTAAGATAAAGATGTAGGCAGTACTCGATTAAGGCAATGAGGCAATCTGGATGTTATATTTGACAGATGTCCCTGGGGAGCGCTTAACCCCAGGAAGTGAGATCTGAGTTACTTTTTTGATCAGTCAGACTCAAGAGTGAAGAAAGGGCTACAAGGACCGAAGGAAGAGACAACGATGCCCTGGACAAAAAATAGTGGAAATGAAGTTGGCATAGATAGATAGGATACATAAAGAAAGAATTGAAGCAGTCTTCGAAGAAAATTTGGCGGAAAGGATTAATTTCACTTATATGACCTCAAGTGTCAATATAACATGAGCAAAGGCTAGGTAATACACAAAATTTCACTGGTATCACTTCTTGAAGCATTGCTTCCATACTCAATGGTGTGCTCCAAAAGTGGTGGTGGTGGCTATGTGCCGTGGAGTCGGTTCTGACTCATAGTAACCCTATACAGGGTTTCCAAGGCTGTAAATCTTTACGGGGGCAGAAAGCCTCATCTTTCTCCCATGAAACAGCTGGTAGTTTCGAACTGCTGACCTTGTGGTTTGCAGGCCAATTCGTAATCACTACACTACCAGAGCTCCAAAGGAGCAGGACCTTATTCGTTGCTATCTCTCTAATGCCTAGCACTTTATTTAGAACATCATCTGTAAAGATTTTTTTGCAGTAAATCTTGACAGTTTAACCCAAGGATGTAAGTAAAACCTAACAGCAGGTATCACCAAAATGTAGTTGCATGACTCAACCATGGTCTATGAGTATCAAGGCCTTAATAGGTGACTGTTGGTAAGTGCCGTCAAGTCGGTTCCGACCCATAGCGACCCTGTACAGGGTTTCCGAGGGTGTAAATCCTTACGGGAGTAGAAAGCCTCATCTTTCTCCCGCGGAGCGGCTGGTAGTTTCAAACCGCTGACCTTAAGGTTCGCAGCCCGATTCGTAACCACTACGCTACCAGAGCTCCTTCTAGGTGAGGGAATTCAGAAAGAACTTCTAGATGTTTCAAAAAAAAAGATGCTTACTCAAACACTTACTGAGTGGTTTCCACAGTGTACACTAGTGCAATATCCTGGGCACATGCCTTCCCAATATCCTAGGTAAAGAGTTTACACTTTGGTGGTCTAGACAAACTTGGTGTCCAAACACCAAAAAGGCCTGCGAAACAGAGAGTACTGAGCAGCTGTCTATAACTTTAGAATAATGGCAGAGAACAAGAGAAGCATAACATGCCAACGGCCCGTTTCAAAAGGGAAACAAAGCAAAGGTCGCAACTTTACAACTGAGCATAACTTCAACTCTGGGTAAAACTCTATAACAGAATATTAAAAGGGAACATTAAAAAGGAGGAAGTGAACAGTAAGAACCAGGATATGGATGTGAATAAGCCATTCCTGGCTAATGTCATACCCTTTCTTGACAAGCGTTAGGAGAATGGTTTATTAGGAAAGATATGATATAGATGGATTGTATTAAAATCTGTTGATCTAATAATATCTCTGATGGCAAAAATGGAGAAATAAGGACTGAAGTCAAAAATATTTGGAATTACTATATTTCTCTGGAGAAAAGAGGTCATTATGGATTCATAGCTACCAAAACAGAGACCCTAAGAAGATATAAAATTTTATCAATAAACTATGTAAAGATATAAACAGCTTGCTGGTCAAATAGTCAGATAGACAAAATTAAAAGAAAAAATACTCCATTAAACTCCACAAAAAATTACAGAAAAGAGATTTAAAATATTTAGAAATTACAAAGCAGATAAAAGAGAGATCATTGATTTAAGAAAGAGAAGAAGGCCCCTGTGGTTCAATTTTCATCCAAGCACTAAGAGTGCTGGTGTGGTGCTATAGGATAAGCACTGGACTGCTAACTGCAAGGCTGTAGGTTCAAACCCACCAGCCACTCCTCGGAAACCCCATAGAGGGTCGCTATGGGTTGAAGCTGATTCAACAGCACTTACCAACAATGAGGAGGGTAACTTCAGTGCAGTATGCACACTATAGTATGGTCAACCATTCAAGATCAAAAGGGCAGCAGTAACTCAAGGGCAAAGTTCAGAAGGGTTGGGAAAGAAAGAGGAATGGAAACAAGAAAAACAAGGTAAGTAATATTACATGGAGGGGATTGCAATCACTGAGATGAAACAAAATATATGATTTGTTGAATGTAAAACTGATGATCTGTTCTATAAACCTTCACTCAATACACATACACACACACAAAACAGAAAGCTAAGAACAGCATTGGTTTCAATTGCAAAGACAAATCTCCAAAACAAAGAGCCCACAAGATGCCAAGAATAATGGGGGAAAACAAATCTACAAGATACATCACTGGAACAAGTCAGAGCATGGGTTACAAGGGAGATTTCAAAAGGTTTCAGAGAAAAAAATAAGTTGAATACAAATAATCAAGAATTAGAATGACAGCTACAAGATAACAGAACACCACATTTAAAATTCTGAAGAACAAAAACAATAATTTCTAACCTAGAATTCCATCTCCAACCCAAATATTAAACACAAGTTGTTGCTGTCCAGTGGGTTCCAATGCATAGCAACCCCATATAGGGTTTCCAAGGAGTGATAGTGGGTTTGACCCACCAACCTTATGGTTTAAACTGACCCTGCAGTTTAGTGCTTATCCTACAACACCACACCAGGACTCCTAAACACACAAGTTGTTATTGTTGTCAAGTGCTGTTGAGTCGACACCGACCCATAGCAACCCTATATAGGGTTTCCAAGGAGAAGCTGGTGAGCTTGAACCACCAACCTTACAGTTCAGATTACTTTGCTGTCTGACGCATTAGCCCACAGAACCAAAGGACTCCATGGATTCAATCAACTGCAGGTGGAAATGAAACTATTGGCCAGGAGTGGAGAATTTCCTGTTCAAAGCAATCCCTCAAAAGGTTGTAAGAAAGTATATATGGGCTATTTACATAGCATTAGGTATTATAAGTAATCTATAGTTGATTTAAAGAATGGGGGGGTATGCAAATAGGTCATATGCAAATACCACACCATTTTATATCAGTGTCTTAAGCATCCAGATTGGTTTTTGGTATCCACTGCAGCTCTGTAGGATAAGTACTAGACCACTAACCACAAGGTCAGTGACTCAAGACCCTACCCACTGCTCCCCATGGGAGTAAAGATGAGGCTTACTGTTCCCACGAAGATTTACTGCCTCGAAAACTCTATTCAGGGTGACTACGTGTTGGAACCAACTCAACAGCACTTAACAACAATGGTGGTTCTGGAAGCAATCTCCTGCTGGTACGGAGGGAGGATATAATATATATGATGGAATACTACTCAGCATTAAAAAGAACAAACTACTGATACATGCAATGACATGGATGAATCTCAAACAGACAGTATTATGCTATCTACAATCATACCACACTAAACGTGCCCAATCTCAGTCTCAAAAGAATTATACTGAAATAAATCAGACTCGAAAGTCTATAATATTCTATGATTCAATTTATATGATGTGCAGAAAAAAAGTGAAACTACAAAGATGGAGAAACAGATAGTGGCTTCCAGGGGTGAGGAGGATATGGAGGAAATATCTGATTACAAAGGAGCAGTTGTTGTTATTAAGTACCGTGGCATTGGTTCTGACTCATAGTGACCCTGCACAGGGTTTCTGAGGCTGTAAATCTTTACGGAAGCAGAAAGCCTCATCTTTCTCCAGCAGAATGACTGGTAGTTTCGAACTGTTGACTTTGAGGTTAGCAGCCTGATTCATAACCACTATGCCACCAGAGCACCTTACAAAGGTACAGTAGGAGGGGACTTTCAGAAGGAAGGAAACTGATGGTGGTGGTTTGATGGTGGTGGTGATTCCATGGCTCTATGTATCACTCAAAGCTCAAGAAATGATACAACAACACAAAAGTGAAGTTTATTGTATATGTTTTTTAAAATCAATTTTTAAAAAAGCACAGGCAATTCAGGTAATTAGGTTCCAACTCAAAGACTGATGGAATCCTCAGTATGACATGAAGGCAGACCTTAAATGGACAGCTTTGCAGTAAGTCTGAATAGTGGCCAGCCCAGACTGCAGGTATGGGAGTGATGTCCTCAGGAAGTGGAAAGAAAATATATTGGAAGTATCTGAGCCTATTCAGAAGAAGGTCACATAACTAGGAGGTCCATACATAGAAAATTAGATGAACAGCAAAACAAAATAACTACCATCTCCAAAGACAACAAAAGCTGGCACAGGGATAGTGAAATACCATGATGCAGTTGTGAAGAACATTTATGTAATCATAAGATCAACAGCGATCCAACTAAAATTACAATATACCTACAACGGAAGGGTAAGGAAGGCATGAAGTCTGTGGCATGTGGCAGGGACAAAGGGTGGTGATAGGAGAGTTCAATCTTTATCTTCCATACAAACAAACAAAAACTACATTTATTTCCAGCTTATCCATTTCAGCTCATCACAACCCTGTAGGACGTAGGTGAATTGCCCTATAGAGATTCCAGTCTTTACAGGTAAATTGCCACATCTTTCTCCCCTGGAACAGCTGATGGGTTCAAACACTGTTTTTCAGTTAGCAGCTTAGCACTTAATCTCTGTGCCACCATGGATCCTCTCTTCTTCCATACGAGGAGCCAAAGATAATGTCAGAACTGAAGAATTAGGGGCCAGCAACACAAATATAAAGGAGTCTTGGTGTAGCACTGTGCGTTAATGTGCTGGACTGCAAAGTCAGTTTGAACAACAAGGTTGCCGGTTCAAGATCACCAGCTGCTCCATGGAAACACTATACAGGGTTGCTATGAGTCAGAACCGACTTGATGACAATTAACAGCAAGAACAGTACAAATACAAGGAGTTGTGGTGCTGCAGGATATGCAGTGTACTGCTAACCACAAGCTTGGTAGCTCAAGCCCATCCTATACAGGGTCACTATGAGTCGGAACCAACTCAATGGAACTTAACAACAATACAAATACAAACATGCTAAACATACAAGTGAAAAAAAACGAAAAATCATCTCAAAGATTTGGAAGTGTTGGTTCTAGGGCAGTGGAAGATGATGGGATATGTTTGACTCTTGAAAATAAGTACACGTATAGTTTTGCTAAAAATTAAATTTAAAGAAATCAAAGCTTACAAAAAAAGAAAAAGCAGGGTCTAGAATAGTAAAGAATCTGGAATCATTACATTTAGAAATGACTGTATAAATGAAGAGTTTTAAAATTTCAAACACAACTTGCACACATTAAAGGCTGATTTCAGCTTTTTATTTCAGTCCTGGTGTGATGCTGTGGGTTAATGGGTCAGACTGCAAAGCCATTTGATCTACAAGGTTGGTGGTTCAAGCTCACCAGCTGCTCCTCGGAAATCCTATAGAGGTTCACTATGGGTTGGAATCAAATCGACAGCACTTAACAACAACAACAATGGGGGCTAAACAGGACCAGCAATGACATTACATGGACACAGAACTGAGCTGTGGGAAAAGAAGAAATTTCCAATAACTGAACAAGTCCAGGTTCGCTAGAGAAACAGAGCTAGCACAGAAAAACACATACACACAAACATAGATAAAACAGGCAGAGATTGATTTACTAGTATCTTAAGGAATTGGTTCATGTCATTGTGAGGACTGTCAAGTCCAAATCTGCAAGTCATGGACAGATTGGATATTCCAACAGACTTGCATTCCAAATCCATAGGTCAGGTGATGATATGAGTGGAAGAGTTCTGGGAAGACACCTATTTATAGTATGGAGGTAGAATACTTCCTACAGAAAATGCTTTTTGCTCTTATGGCCTTCAAGTGATCAGATGAAATCTACCCACTTCATGGAAAGTAATCTGTTCTTTTTTTTTTCTTCTCCTACTTCTGATTTATTTGTACAAATAGAACAAGAGGACACTGGTTTCATGCAGATGGCAGGCCAAAGGGTCGCACCAGTTCCTCTGGGGGTCTGGGCACCTTTGGTAACCTGACGTGAACCAGAGCTTAAATTGAAGCCTTGGCTAGAGTTTCAGCCTTACTTTGAGCCTTGACCTTTGGACCTTTGGCAATGCATGCCCAAGTCTACTTCCCAAGCTAGGGATAGGCAATGTAGGTCAGGTCAGTGTACTGAGCTTGCAGTTGATGTCCCGTGGGATCTTGGTTTTGACATCTTTGGGCTTTAAGAGAGCCTTGATAGCTTGGCATGCGCCATGGCATTGTTGACCGGCATCTTCTTCATGTCCTTCTGGTTGTGTTTCTTGGAAAAATGCATATTCCTCAGGAACTTGGTGTTCACCCTCTTAAGAGATTCATATCACTGTGATCAGGGTTTCTTAATGCCCATTTCTGCGCCAATTTCAGGAATAATTGTGCATGGTCAGGTTCTTGTGATCTTGGTCATTATCAGATTAGAGAGCTAATCTGCTTAATTTAAGACCAATTGAGAGTTCTTGTGTGGTGCTGTAGGATCAGCACTGGACTGCTAAGCATAAGATCAGTGGTTCAAACCCACCATCAGCCCTTGGAAACCCTATACAGGGTTGCTATGAGTCAGAATTGACTCAACTGACACTTAATAACAATTACAACAGTATTAAATTTATAACAGTATTAAACTAGTGTTTTTCCCAAACAACTGGGCATCATAGTCTGTTAAGAGTTGTTGAGTTGGTTCTGACTCATAGTGCCCCTCTATAGGATTTCCAAGGAGCGGCTGGTGAATTTGTACCACCGACCTATAGTGCCACACCAGATCTCTGGACAACATAGTCTAGTCAAGTCAAGATACAGAATTAACCATGGCATTGCCTGAAAGTCTCACAAAGCGGTGTGTTTTCTGTTGCTAGAAGTGATTATGATGAACCTGAACAACATCCACATGGTAGATAAGACAGAAGTATATTCATGGCTACCTTGGTAGACTGGGCTATAGACCTCTTAAATCCATGTCAGTTGTGGGATTCTGTGAAAGAATGGCATGTAATCATTTCCTTTGGAATTGTACCATTCTCAAGTAGGACTAGAAACACAGGCAGGTGAATACTATATTTGTGCTACTTCTTTCTTTTACCACCACCTTCTTTAAGCTTTTTAGACTTTATATTTTACCACCACCTTCTTTAAGCTTTGTAGACTTTATATTTTAAGTCTCAGATATGCTTATATTTGATTACAAATTACCTAAAATATTTCTGGAAACTTATGATGCATAAACATGTAACGAGGAGAGAAAATGCAATGTCTGAGTGGGTGAAAGCTGGAAGAGAAACAAGAAGGTGGTCTGATGTACTGCTAAGAAACTAAAAGACTAATGATGAGTCTGAGTCCACACTGGAACCTGTGGTGTAGTGGCTCTGGGACCTTCAATAGTTCACCATACCTGTTTGAGAGCCTGGGACCATGACAAGAGCATGTGGGTTTGCTGTCAGGATGAAAAGACAGAAGTGCATGATTCAGTCAGTAAATGTTTAAGAACAGCAAAAAAAGTCTACAGATTTGTTCTACTTTAAATAGTTTCTAAAACCTTAGCTTAAATTGCCACAAGAGTCAGTGTAATATGTCTACAGGCATTTGAAGCTTTGTTATTTTCTACTCAAGGCCAACGTTTTTTCCTTCACTACATATAATAAAAAAGACAATTGTGCCTATACAGTCCCTATGTGCTATGTATAGATGGTTAACTAACACTCAGCTGTTAAGTCTACTCAGCTGCACCTTGCAAGAAAGGCCTGGCAATCTACTTTCCAAAAAACCAGCCAATGAAAACCCTCTGAATGGAGCACAGTTCTACTCTGACAAGCAGGAGTCAGAATCAATTTCATGACAACTGGGTTTGTTGGTTTACCATGCCTACACAGAAACAGTAAGCTTACCCTAAGGTTTACTGAGCTCCATTGTCACCAGCTAATTACAGACACAAATCACACTTTAAAATAAGCTCTATGTTCTTCTAGGGCACTTTGTACTTTTCACCCTTAAAAATTAGTTTCGGCTATACTAAGACATTATCAGTATATTATGCCCTGTAAAGCAGTGTGACTTTTTTTGCCATTTAAGAGACAGCTATTCAGGCGCCCCTTCACCTCTCTGTGTTATATTATCATGACAATGTTTGCCTATCTTAATAGACTACATACTTCTAGAGGGAAAGAGTCTCATTCTTTGTTAACCCAGTATTTACTGAGTAACCTACTAATCAATAAATTTTGAACTGAACCAAAATATGTCACTAGACTAGACTTTTCTCTTTATTCCAACAACGTTCTTGATTCTTCAACTGTTTTCTTTCCAGCACCTATCCAGTGCCCTCAGAGCTCCCTCACTCCTGCTCTTCAGTCAGAAGCCAGGGTCATGTTTGTACCCTCCTGTTTTGGTGGCACTGTAAGCATTGGGCTGCTAACCACAAGGTCAGTAGCTCAAACCATATAGCCATTCCAAGGGAGACAGATAAGGTTGTCTGCTCCATAAAGATATACAATTTTGGATATATATGGTCACTATCAGTAGAAACTGACTTGAGGGCAATGGGGATTTGGTTTAGTTTGGGGTTGCATTTTACACACAATATATAGGCTCTGTAACTCTACTCAATTTGCTCCCAGGAAGGCAACTGAGAAGTTGGGCCAGAAGAGCTTTCATTATGCTCTTCAGCACTATGGGCAATAAAAAGGTAGCCGAGGGGAGGGGAGGCGGAGGGGCATAGACCAAAAGAAGCAGCCCTCATTCTTACATATCTACCCACCAGAGCAGAATACCTGGCAAACTTAGGTATTGGCGAGGCTCCAAGGTCTCTCTCTCTCTCTAGTTTATCGTGTAACTTTTTTTTTTTTTTGCCTACCCTTGACTTTTGTTGTTATTGTTAAGTGCTGTCGAGTCGGTTTCGACCCATAGCGACCCTGAACAGGGTTTCCGAGGCTGTAAATCTTTACGGGAGCAGATCGCCTCATCTTTCTCCCGCGGAGCAGCTGGTAGTTTTGAACTGCGGACCTTGCGGTTCGCAGCCCGATTCGTAACCACTACGCTAGCAGAGCTCCTTTAGTGCCATCAAGTCAGTTCTGACTCACAGTGACTCTGTATAGGGTTTCCGAGGATCTGCTGGTGGGTTTGATCCACTGACCTTGTGGTTAGCAATCCAGTGCTTGTCCCACAGCACCATAGCAGGACTCCTTCACCTGAGGAGAAAGTATTAATGTCTTCACCAAGGCAAAGCTTCATTATGTAAAGAACAAGGCCAGGTTCAAAGGCCTACCAGAATCAATTTGAAACTATTTTGAATAGAACATCTTTCAGTTTCATTACATTTCCCTCCAGATGATGACAGACTAGGAAGAAAGATCTAACCATCTGCTTCCAAAAATCCACCAATGAAAACCCTGTGGATTATAATGATCCAATCCACAGCTGATCATGAGAATGGCATAGAACAGGCAGTATTAATTCCATTTTGCATGTGATCACCCTAAGCTGGGGTCAATAGAAGCCGTTAACAGCAATGCTATTTGCTTAGCCCATATATCTATAATTCCTGTCCTCAACTGTTTCTCCAACAAAAGCTAGCATCTGATCTAATAGGACCCACTTTTGGAGAGCCAGTTCGTGGTCAACAATCATTGTAACTGCTTCTAGCATCACTATGGCAGACCAGGGAAAGGCAAAGAAAGTCTCCAACCATAGATGACTAGTTCTTCCTCTTGCTGTTGGACCACTTGGCTTCATGGCAGTTCAGATTCTGACCTTTCAAGCTTAAGTGATTGTTTTATAAAATTCTTGGAGATCTCAAACTACCAACCTTACAAACTGTGATTAACCTGAAAGGCTTTTTTTTTTATGTTTTATTATAAATTATGTGATACTTTATATGGGAGAACATTAGTTTTACATTCAACCTAGTGTATGTATACTGCTTCATTGCCATGGTTACAATCCCCTCCATGCATCATCAACCAACCTACAAGCCTGTCCCCCAGTCGTCAGCACACAGCCCCTCTCCCTCTCTGGATCTAAAGTCCCCAGCCGCTCCATCTCTCCATATCATCATCTCTGCCTCCATCTCTGGCATCACTGCTTCTCTGGGTAGGGTCCCACTCTCCGCTCTTCTCCCTTGATGGTCCCAGGGACCTCCGCTCCTAGGCTGAAAAGTTAATCACTCCTCTCCTTGCTACAAAACATCTACCTTTACATTTCCAACCCTCACAATCAGTCCTGATAACAATTATTCACTATTGTATCACAAGAGACCTATCCGCATCTCCTTTCATCAGCCCCGCCTAGACAGATTGGACACTACTCTGTGGAGACTCTATCTTCCTTGGTGCCCTCTGGATCTAGGTTCCCTCTTGAAAGTTTGTAAGCCAGTCACTTCTTGCCTTTGTAGCCCCCCATTTTGGGTAGCCAATGTCCAAGTTGCCCATCCCTGTCTACTCTGTGTATGGGAGGTGGGAATGATCCTCACTGTAAAGATTTGTTCCCTCTTTTGAGCTACTGCATCCATAGTGTAGGTCTAGTTCATCAAATTGTATCAGATTACTCTTTTTTCCTCTTCTTTCTTCTTCTAGTTGAGCTCTGATTATCTAGTCATCGAAGCCAGATCAAGTGGATATTATCTGCAAATGTGGGTGTTCTTGTGCATATGACCTCTCTTCTTATCAGCTGGATGCTTCACTCTCCACTCTAGTCCTCTGTGGCTGTCACTAAGTCTGGGCCCAAGAGTCCCCAGGTCTTGTCACACTGATGGCCACCCATGTCTCTCCCCCGGGTTCACAGGAGTCTACTGAATATTGTAGGGCTTAGCTTGCCACTTCATTGCTGTTTTTCCCACACTTACCTGTATCGGTGACAATGGGGTTATGAATCAGAGTTTGTATTTCCACTGAGTCTTAATCTTGGAAGGGGTTTGCTCTGAGGGGACCCGACCTACTTGCCTTGATGTCTCCTGGAGGAGCAATTTGCTTATTCTTAGAGTAATCAGTCAGTCTGCCTATATTGTTTTGTATTTTTCCTGTTGGTCTTTCTTTCAAGAAGTATCTTCTGTTCTTCTAGTCGCTCTAGGCTGGTCTGCCCATCCTTTCAAGTGGAAATTTCCCACCTCTGAAGATTCTGGATGGGGTTCAGGATTCCACCTATGGTCTTATGTAATGCAGAGGCTCCACAGGAAGCCTCCTTCACTGGGCATGTTGCAGCCCCATTTAAGGTATTCCAATCAGTTATAGGCAGAAGGCAGACTTACAAGCTCTGAAAGGCTTTTAAATTAACAAACTTGAGTGGCTTGAAAATTGTGTACATTATTTTGTCACTACTTTAAAGTAGAACATGCTGATATCCTCAAAGTCAGTTTATTTCTGGTCTGCTGAGGAATTAGTTGATCCATATGTCTTGTTGCTTCTTGTTTCACTAATTCACTTTTATTGTCCCATGGGAGAATAGAAATGAAAAAAAAAAACCTGTTTCAAGCAGTTTCTCAAAGTATGTTCTGCAGGAGAGTAGTTCCTCAAGATTAAAGGAAAAAAAAAATTTTTCTGGGCAGATGTGTCTTCAGTGGGTGGTTGTGGAGCTCCTAGCAGAGCGTAGAGTCTAGTCAATGACAAGCGTCAGTCATGCTCCTTTCCCATCCAGACGGCCCCCTGCTCTATGTGCTTGTCATTCCCTCGGAAAACACAGAGTTGCCATGAGTCACAAGTGACTCAAAGGCACCTAACAACCACCACCACCACCTCAGGTAGGGGAGTCCTGGTGTGGCACTGCAGGATAAAGCACTGGACTGCAAGGTCAATGGTTCAAGCCTACTGGTTGCTCCTTGGAAACCCTTTATCAGTGTTGCTATGAGTCAGAACCGACTCGATGGCACTTCATACCAACCACTTCAGGGAAGTAGTCCTAAATAATACCAATCACATTCAGCTGTTAACTGAAAGGTTAGAGATTCAAGGCCTCCTAGAGACACTCAGAAAAAAGACCTGGTGATCTACTTCCAAAAAAATCAGCCATTGGAAATCCTATTAAGAAAGTTCTACTCTGACATACTTAAGGGCATCATGAGTTAGAATCAACTTGACAGCAACTGGTTACTGGTTTACCACAGGAGAATCATGAGTAGTTTCCAAGTTGATTTTCTGACTTATACTCATTATATTAAATAATATATATTTTTTAATTTCACCAAAAATAGAAGAATTGCATTCAATTTTTAAATGAAATGTCACATTAAAGTTTCTAAAGTTTTTCTAAAGATTTTCTAAATCTTAACTGAAATCTACCTGAAGTACCAGTTCATATCCCAAATGTCTTCCTTGTGAAAAAAGCATGGCTAATTTCAAAATATATTTCACATACTGAATTTGCTTTAAAATGTGAGACCTTTAGAATTATCATCCAATTGATCTTTTTAGAATTGTCATGAAAATACAAAATCATAGGCTAGAAAACAAGCAGGATCCAGCAAGCAAGAGATAAACATCTCTTAAATATGATACATTTTTAAAAGTGGAATTTAGTAAACGAATTCCTGCTTCCTGCTCTGGTAGTGAAAATCTCTGCCCTCATAATTTGATCATAATGCTCTTGCTAATCATTTGTACTAAAGAGACAACTCCACTGTGGCCATTTTCTTCACCCTTTCCTTTCTTGCTGCTCTCCAGAGCCCTGTTGGTAGTCAATACTGAACAATGTCAGCGTCATTTACCTTAACCCTTTCCTTATCTAAAATTCAGACATCTGAGAGTTGTGGGGAAAGGACACAATTGTGGTCACATTTATTAAGCATACTGCCATGGAAGATATATTCAGACTTAGGTTCTTACAAGAAAATGTAGGAAGGCCAGGGAGGAAATACACAGTCACTGAACCCTAACGCCCGAGATTTGGAACCACAACTTTCACAAATCCCCCTAATACTCATCCTCATACCTCTCTCATTTGAGGTGTGTGGATTTAAATCTAATCCTCCCACACACTTTGGTCTGGTCTCTACTCCCAGTCTTAGACTATTTGAGTCACCTTCATAACCTTCCTGAGCCTGTTTCCTAACCTGTAAATGGGGGCTAACACGAAGATTCATCTCAGAGTTGTTAGATAAAATAAGAAATGAGTGCACAGAGCCCAGCACCTACCACCAAGTAAGCCCAGTGCTCATTCTCTAGTTGATTGCTCATATTTCCCTGCCCCTTTCTTCCCCTCAGAGACCCCCCCCCCCAGTATTCAGCATCTCCTCTATGCTTATGACTTAAAACATTTCCTGAAGTACAGTTCTGGGTCTCCAACTGCCTATGATAAACGGTTACATAGATACTAATATACCTCAAACTCAGCTTATACAAAATGGAATCCATCTTTCCCTCCTCATACCCTAGTCCCTATCTCAACTTCCATGTCTATCAATTCAACACTTCTCCTATGATATAGCTTTCAAAACTTCTATTTTATCGCTGTCAACCACCCCCTTATCTAGATTGTTAGGAAAGTCTGTCCTATTGCAAATCCATAATGCCTCTTCTGTTTCCTGTTTATGCTGATTGTGCTTCCTAGGTGGCCTCTCTACCACCCATTTCTCCCACTTCAGGCACATTGATAGATTAATCCTCCTTTAACCTCTCTGAAAAACCCTCCATGATGTACATTTCCCACCCATGGCTTCCCAGCATGCAACATTTCTTCTCTCTACTCTGGCCAGGACACCTTTCCATACTTACAACGCAGCAAGTTTTTGCCTGCTTTCTTACCTTTGCTCCTTTCCCCTGAAATGTCCTCTCATCTCCCTGCTTTGTAGTAAAATCTATCCATCCTCTCACTCTTTCTATCACCTCTTTCAAGGCCAGATCAAGGACCATTTGCAGGAAATCCAGTCTCCAACTCCTGGATTTCCTCATCATCTGAAAATTTCATCATGAAATTTAGCCTTTTCTTATTTACTGCTGAGCTCTGGCAGCGTAGTGGTTACGAATCAGGCTGTGAATTTGTAAGGCCAGCAGTTCAAAACTACCAGCTGTTCTGCGGGAGAAAGATGAGGCTTTTTGCTCTCATAAAGATTTACAGCCTCAGAAACCCTGTACAGAATCACTATGGGTCAGAACCGACTCGACGGCACTTAACAAGAACTGCACATTTAGCACTCATTCATATTCCTGACACACACACAAAATATTTCCAAGTCAGGGTCCCTTTTCCAGAATTCAAATTCAAGATATAATTCTTAACACAGATATTTTTTTTAAAGGGGGAGTAAAGTAGGGGTCAGAGACCGAGAGAAGCACTAATAGATATGAACACAGCTAGGACATTTATAGTTGTTGTTGTTAAGTGCTATCAAGTCAGTTCCAACCCATAGCGACCCAGTAGTATAGGGTTACCAAGGAGCGACTGGTGAGCTTGAATCATTGGCCTTGTAATTCAAA
This sequence comes from Chrysochloris asiatica, assembly GCF_000296735.1. NCBI lineage: Eukaryota > Metazoa > Chordata > Mammalia > Afrosoricida > Chrysochloridae > Chrysochloris > Chrysochloris asiatica. Next base: position 9,651,753 of record NW_006408587.1, read on the forward strand.
CGGCTTTGCAGTCTGGTGCATTAACCCGTAACACCACACCAGGACTCCAATATTATAATTGCTGAGATATTTCCATGGGTTGTGCAGAGTTTGTTAACAAATCTGTAATGTAAGTTTTATTACTGTTCTTTAAGAATGGCCTGGTGGAGCATCCTGCTGCTGCTACGTGTGGTCCACCTCATACAGAAAACGCTACATAGATAACAGTATACCACAAACTCAGCTCATACAAGAGAATCCATCTTCCACGCCTCATATACTAGTCCCCATCTCAACTCCCATGTCTATGAGTTCAATACACTTCTCCGAAACTGTATAGAAGTTTCCAGGAGCATAGAGGAGATAAAATTATGAAAATGTTTAGACATTAGGCAATATAGTTGGTTGCTGGGTCTGTGGGCTCAGGAGCGGTCTGAGGGGACACCATGGTCAACTGGCATAACATAATCCACAAAGACAATGTTATACATCCTGCGAATAGCAACTGGTTGTCTTAAAAGTCCATCAGCGACCACATAAGATGCAACTATTGATCTCTCTCATTGTCTGGAGAAAAGAAGAGTTGAATCAAATTAAAGATACTTGGGAGCCATTAGTCCAATGGACTATGGGAACACGTGAACATCAGTTTTCACAACCCTGGGACCAGAGGGGCTAGATGGTGCCCAACAATTGTCAACTGCTCTGAAGGCCCCGCAGAGTGGTAGAAAATGTGGAACAATACTCAAAATTATAAAAAATCCCAGGCTTACTGGTCAGAAAGAGAGAGGCTGTGGCCTCCTTGGTCACCTTTCGGGTCTGGAACTGAACTCACCCTCAGGGCTCAATTTCCAGCCAAGCAGTAGATAGGTATGTAAGGGGTCCAACACCACTAGTGAGGTACACACACCATAGAATGGTCAACCATTCAAGATCAAAATGGCAGCATTTACACTGAGGGGATTGCAGTCATTGAAAGGAAATGAAGTTTATGACTTGTTGAATGTAAATGTAATGATCTGCTCTGTACACCTTCACTCAATGCACAAAAAAGTTTTTTTTTAAATGGCCTGGTGGAGTCATCTGAAGAGGAGATTATCATCATCACCAACAAACAGTCCAAGGCAGATTCCTATGATGCAGAAGTCAGACATATCTCCTTTCTCCAACCTTTGTCACCAATTCTAACACGAACAGCACTATTGAGTCCTCTGCTGGGTTCTGTAATGTGTTGTAATGGCCACACAGAGCTCACAAAGCACACAAAGTACAGGATAATGGGTAAGGCGCTAGACTGAAAAGATGGTGTGAGTCACAAGGTTGATACTCCTCAGAAACCCTATGCAGGGTTGCCATGGGTCAGAACTGACTCAACTTAACAACAAGAAGGAAGTTTCAGATTATAATTTAGGATCAAAAACTAATCAGGATACAGTTCTTTGACCAGGACAGCCTGTGTCTATAGGAAGGCCTCCCTCTGGCCCTTGGCCTGGTCTCTGCTCACTCAAGACAAGTACTACAAAGCTCTTCAGCTCTGTCAACATGTGTCCATAGGCACCCCATTCTACTTAGCTTTCTCCTTCATGGGCCAGGAAGCCCACCGTGCCATCTCCTGTCAGTCTCCTGGTTCTGTTGTCTCTGCTGCTTCCACTTCCAGCCCACTGTCTCCAGTGTTACAGCTCGCTCTTTCTGTCTGTCTTGTGATCTAAGAGGTTCTCAGCAGAAATCCTGGGTCCAAAGGACAAGCTTCATTCCCTTCTCTTCTTCTTAGTGATGGTAGTCCCCTCTCCTTGCCTCTAGGATGGTGTACTTTAAGTCCAGCAGGATGGCAAAACTGAACAATCCCCCTGTGCTTCACATACCCCAACAAGGGTGCCTTGCACTTTATCTGCACAGTCCCACCCAATTTTTCAGTGGGAGTTATAAGACCATAGTTAGAAAGGTCATATAAAATCGACTCACTGCACTACCATTCCCATGAAAGGCTATGAAACGAGAGCACCAAAGGATAAAGAATTTGCCCCCGATTGCCAGTTGATGTCAAAACTGAGATTCAATCCGGCAGTTTGACTAGAACCCACACTCCCACTACTACATGATAGTGTTGGGTACTCCAGGACCCTCACAGACCTGTAAGTTGCAACAGAGAAAAGATTTCTTATAAGGAAGATGGAAAGCCACTCACCAATTAATGGAGAATCATTTATTTGGTGATGGGGAAATGAGGCACATGGAATATACTAAATTCAATTAAATTTTAAGTAAAGAAAAAGAAAAGTTTTACATCAAAAATATTATGCTTAAGATAAAAAAAACATTTTTGTTAATATAAATCTGCTACAAAGGTTCTTACATAGAGCACTATTCATTCTTTTTAAATTACTACAAAAAGTGTGTGTGCTTTTCTTTTTTAAAAAATGGTTTCAATGTATGTTGTCAAACAATGTTCCCAATAGGTCATTCCAATGTATTAGTCAAAACAACAAAGTATATACTTTTTACACAACCACAGGAACTTTGAATCTTTTTTTTTTTTTTTTGCCAAAATTTCAGGTATAAAGGGGTAGCTGTGCTTTAATGTGAGATCATCTGATTACTACAAACACTGAACATATTTACACATTAGTTTATTACAATTTCCCGTTCTGTAAATTAGCTATTACAGAGAGGTATCTTTAATACTTTGAGAGGTCTTCATGCTATTGGGATACTTTAAATAATGATGTGAATCTTTAGTTTAATTATTGTTTCCATAAAAATGAAACACCAAAAATTAAACAGGGAAAAGAGAAAATACAGGCAATCTCTTTTTTTCTCTCTCCATCATTAATTGAGTATTAAAGTCTCCCTACATGTATCAGGTGGAGGTAGGAAGCAGGCAAAAAGAAAACTCTAGGAAAAAGATAAGAGAAAAAATTCTTAGACACAGATAAACAAAACAGAGAAGTAAGAAGTTACAAGACAGAGAAAAAGATACTGAGAGTTACAGAGGGACAAGGTTATACTGACCCCCAGCATTCTCTTGAGGACAAATGCTGGTGAGAATAATAGTTAGCTGTTATTGTTGATGTTAAGTGCTGTTGAGTTGGTTCAGATGCCTAGCAACCCTATATAGGGTTTCCGAGGAGCAGCTGTGAGTTTGAACTGCCGACCTTGTGGTTCAAAACAACCTTGTAGTCTAGCTACTTCGCCATTATTGATTGGAAACTTAAATGCTCTTTTTAATACTGAAGCTCTCCTTGCTCTCCACCCACCCTCACCCACACACACACACACACACACACACACACAGAGAGAGAGACAGACAGACAGACAGACAGACAGACAGACAGAGAAGAGGCAGTGGAGCAGAACACAGGCTCCAGTAGTGGTCAGAGCTATCACTAGGATAGCCAGTGATAGCAATCACTATCACTAGGATAAGGAGATAACTGTGTCCTTTCAACTATAAGAAATGGAAAGTTTTATAATGCTGATATAAACAAAATCTTAAGGAAACATGATAGAAGTGTGCTTTTACAGGCAGGAGGAAATGGCCAAACTACATGGCTGACAATATTGGCTGATGACCCAGCCATCATTCCCTGCCTTCTGCCTTGCTGGCAACAGTCCAGATTTTGTTCCAGAGTCATGCCACCCCACTCCACCCCACCCTACCCCACCCCACACCCACGTGACTCAGGGAAATGTTGGTTGGTCTAAGCCAAGGCTCTGCTTCCGCCAAGCTAAAGACAGTGAAGAGGAACGTATGCAACCCTCCAGAATTCCCATTAAAGGGAAACCACTGCAGACTGTCAGGTCAGCAAATGATTGTTGGAAAAGTCACAGTCATCTTGGCCTCATAGGAGATCTAAATGAGGAAAAGCTTCCTTCCTCAAAAATGACAACAAAGAAACATACAAAGAACTTAGTGGCACCCTCAAGCCACTGCATTAACCAACCCAGAAGCCATCCCACCTCTTAACTTACATGGAATAATAACTTTCCCTCAATGTGTTAGATATTTGGATTTAAGGATTTTATTTCTTATAGCTGAAACAACCTAAGTGATTTATAATGAAAAATATTAACAGATTATCATATTATTACACGGCTTCAAAAATAAAACGATCTCAATATCTTCACTATTTCTTAAGCATTGCAAAGTAACCATTTCTAATTTTCCCCATCTTCTGTTTTATTTTACATTACACAAATGTATTCAAATACTTCTATTTATCAATCTTGAGCAGATTTCACAACTGAAAACTTAGAATAAAAATAACTTTTAACAACATCCCTATTAAACAGCCATGTGTAAATACGTGGTTGTAGGATATTGTAGAAAACAGCTACCAGGACAGTAATAATTAATATTACTTTCACACACACACAAATTCCAGCAGTTTATCAACTAAATTTTTTTAAGTAAATCTTATTATACAACTGATGTAAGATTAGAGAGCCATTTCCCAAAAGGCAGGAGAAAATAGATTCCTTCCCCCTTGAATATATTACGACATACTGAAAATGCAAAGTTTTAAATCACCTAAAAAAAGTATTGAACATTATATAATACATAAATTAAAAATTAGAACATTATGTTATACCAAGATAAATTTAAAAAAACAAAAGCACTATAAGGGAAGAAATATTACTGTGACAAAAACTTTTAACTATCATCCAGAAAAAAATCCCACAGGAGATAACAATACCTAAGCACTAGACTGCAAAGTTGGTTTGAACCACAAGGTCAGTCGTTCAGGCCCACCAGCACCTCCTCGGAAACCCTATACAGTATTGTTACGAGTCAGAACCAGACTGGCTGGCCCGTTAACACCAACTAGCTCTAACACTTTTTATTTACAACTCTATACATAAAATTCCATCCATTTGTGCCTGCTCTAAAAATATCAGCAAACTGGCCCATTGTTGGAAATGGACTCATATTTTCCTATTCACCTTGACCCAATAACTTCTACCTCTCTAGGTATACTCCCTATACACATGACATGTATATCTGTAATAGACAAGCTATTTAAGAGTGCTGCTGAAAAATCTGCTGAGAGTCTTCTTCTAAAGTATCTGTTCTTTAAAAAAAATTTTTTTTAATCGGTAATAACATTTTAAAACACGAGTTGCTAAAGTAGTATTTATCCATGGGAGGAAAAAGAACACTTATTAATGCATTCTAATAGCTCCTGGCATGGTGCTGTAGGCTATGCATGGACTGCAAGGTCTGTTTGAACTGCAAGGTCGACAATTCAAATCCATCAGCCGCTCCTTGGAAACCCTTTATGGGTTTGCTATGAGTCAGAACTGACTAGAGCGCACTTAACAACCATATTTCATGGGCACCTACTATATATACCAGGTGCCAGCTAAGTGCAGAGAGTAACAGCAATGAACAAAGCAGGTATGGTCCCTTGTCTTTCTAAGCTCAGTCTAGACTAGGGGTGGGTGAATATTTTTTGTAAAAGGCTCCCTAGTAAATATTTATGTTCGTAAATCTTAAAGTCTCTATCACAGATACTCCCTTCTGCCACCCTAGCACCAAAGCAGCTACAGACAACATGTCAACAAGCAAGCATGGCTATGCTTCAATAAAACTTTATGTATGGGCAATGACATTTGAATTTCACATCACTTTCATGTCTCATGAAATAATATCTTTTCATTTTTTAAAACAGTTTAAAAATGTAAAAACTATTCTTAGCTTACAGGTTACACAAAATCAGGTGGTGAGTCAGAATTGGCCCATGGGTCATAGTTTGCCAACTCATGGTCAGTACATTAATATCATTTAGAGTCCTGGTGTGATACAGTAGGGTAAGCACTGGACTGCTAACTGAAAACCCAGCAACCACTCTTTGAAACACTACACAGGGTCGCTGAGTCAGAAGCAACTCCACAGCACTTAACAACAACATATAATTGCTCATTTCTTGCTTTAAGTGTTCAAAGAGAAAATACAGAAAGCAATGAGAGAAAATGAAGGCTGGTTTGAAGATTCTGGGAAGCTTTATATACGAATATGACTTTTAGGCTGAGACTTAAGGATGAGTAATAGCCAGCTAAAGGCCAGGGAGAATGTTCATAAAGCCTTCCAGACAAGCAAACAGTATGTGTGTGCAAAAGCCCTAGCAGACGGAGTATGACCAGCTGAGGAATTGTAAAGACCACTGAGGTAGGAGCAGAAAGAGAAAAAAGCAGCATGATTCGAGATGAAGACAGAGAGAGGTAGGGACCAATCCATGAAAAGATTTAGGCCAAGGTCAGGGATTGTGGTCTTTGTCCTACGAGCACTAGAAACCATTAAAGGGTTTGCAATAGAAGGACACAATCAGCTTCAGTCATTACAAAGGTCACTAACTACAGTGTGGAACAAGATTAGTAGGCGCATGAATACAGAAAGATTTGTATCCAAGCATTCTAGTCAGTGATGAGGTAAGCTTGAATAGGGTGCTGGCAGTGGGTAGTATAGGATGCAAAAGAGGCAAAATGAGGTAACTAGAAAGGGATAGTGAACATTTAAGGCTTAGGTTTCCAGCTTCTACAACCAGGACATTGTGTTATTTAGTGAACCAGAGTTCACCAAAAAAGATGTATCTGTTTGTATAGTTCAATTTTAAAGGCTGTGTTTGCATTGTTAATTTTGGGTATAGGGTAAGCACTAGACTGCTAGCTGCAAGGTTGATGAGTCAAGTCACCAGCCGCTCCTCAGAAAACCTATACAGTGTCACTATAAGTCAGAACCAATGGCACTTAATAACATAACGAAACTCTAGTGGAAGTGCCAAGGAATCAGTGGGATGCAAGGTTCAGAGGCCACGACAGAATTTTCTTCTCAGTTCAGTAATTCAGTTTGAGAAGTGTCAGGCTATAAGTGAAACCACAGGAGGAAATTACCAAGGAAAAACCACAGTGGTTCTCAACTTTGGCAGCATATGTGAATCAATGAATGGGGTAACCTTTAGGAATCTTGAGACCCAGGCTGTAACACTAGACCAGCTAAATCAGAATATCTGGGAATGGGATCTAGGCATCAGTACTTTTTGGAGTTCTCCAGGTAATTACAATATGCAGTGAAGCTTGAAAAGATAAATAGACGTAGGACCTGATGTGGCACTATTGGATAATGCGCCGGACCAAAAGGTCGGTCTGAACCACAAGGTCGACAGTTCAAATTCACCAGCCAATCCTCAGAAATTCTATACAGGGTCTCTATGAGTCAGAATCGACTCAACAGCACGTAACAACAATATAGAAGAGAATAAGAGATCAAGATACCAGGTTTCTAGTCATGTTGTTGTTGTTAAGTGCCGTTGAGTAGGTTCTGACTCATAGCAACCCTGTATAGGATTTCTGAGGAGCAACTCATGAGCTTGAACCACTGACAGCTTTGCAGTCTGGATCATTAACCCACAGCACCACACCAGGACTCCTTTCTAGTCATAGCTACATCATAATCTCTCTGACTTCAGATCATTTCGTATTTCTGCATTCTAGCTTATGCAGCAGAAAAGTGACTGTTCCCAACTCCAAAACACCTATGCCAGTGTTACAAACTGAAATATTTAGTAATTTTTTTGGCAGTTAGAGTAGTTGTGTGTGTGTATGTATGGTAAAAAAAAAAAAAAAAAAATAGCTACTAGTCAATTATCAGTTGTTGTTAAGTACCGTGGAATCGGTTCCGACCCATAGTGACTCTGCACAGGGCTTCCGAGGCTGTAAATCTTTACGGGAGCAGAAAGCCTCATCTTCCTCCCACGGAACCGCTGGTAGTAGTACCATATATTTTTTAAAGTAATTATTTTCCAGATTAACATTTTTAAATGACAGGGTTGCTAACAATATCAAGTAATATTAACTAAGTACATCTCATATACCTTAGACATGTTATCAGGAGGGACCAGTCCCTGGAGAAGGACATCATGCCTCCTCGTACAGTAGTGGGTCACACCCTCAGTAAAATGGATTAACAGTTGCTAAAACAGTGGATCAAACAGCAATAATTGTGAGGATAACAGGGGCCCAGGGAGTGTTTAGTTCTGTTGGATACAGGATCACTCTGAGGTGGAAGTGACTCCAAGGACCCTAACAAGTGAGATTATGTTAATGGAGAACAAATCAGAAAATGAGTGTGTGAACGGTTGTACAACTTGAAGAATGTAATCAGTGTTACTAATTTGTACTACATGTAGAAAAAGATGAATTGGTGCATGCTCTGCTGTGTATATTCTCAACAACCACAAAAACATGTTTTTTTAAAAAACAGTATCTGTTAAACCAGGGAACATTTAGGGGGCTAGTTCTGCAGTATTATATACTCCGTTGCTCCCCAGTTAGTAACTGCAGAAAAATCAATATGGTAGCATGAATTTAACTTGGAAATTCTTTAATTCAAATTGTACCAAGTGTTCAGCCAACAAGTGAAATGAAGTCTTAGCACATGTTACAGTCTGAATGCTGAACAAAATTTTATCAACCACAAAAGAACAAATGCTTTCTGACCTCTTATAAACAGACATAAAGACAAGAAAAGGTAAATGCATAGAGACCAAAGTTTATTAGCGCTTATCAGGAATGGGAAGGAAGGGAGACGTGGGGAGGACAGATTCTAATGATGGAAAAATCATATTGATTAGGCATAGGGATGCACACTCAACTATTGTCATTGCTGTCAATAAGTTGTACACTGGTCAAAAGTGGAATTTTGTGATGTTATTTACGACAATAACCAAAAAAAAGAGTAGCTGCTGAGGCCTTCACGTACAGTCAAAGGCCTCCTGGGATCTGGCTCCTTGGTCTGAGCTTAGGGGCCCAGTTTCACAAGAAATCCCAGTTAATTGAATTAATAACATGTCTAGTACTTCTGTTCTACTTCCTACTGTCTAGAGTCTTAAAAGCTTGCAGGTGACCATCCAAGGCACAACTGGGCTCTAATCACCTAGAACCCCAGGAGGAGCATTAGGAACAGGAGGATATGGAATGGGGGACTAATTGGCTCCATGAACAAAGGCCTCCTTTGCCATGAGACTGGAAAAACTGGATGGCTCCCAGCTACCATTACAGAACATTTTGGTCCAAGATTTCATAGAAGAATCCTGGTCAGAAGAGGGAAAATGCAGAATATAATGTCAAATTCTCATGGACGCTTGACTTTCTGGAGCCACTGAGGGTAGATGAACTCCTGAAACTATTGTCCTGAGATCATCTTTAAATTTTAAACCGAAAATATCCCCTAAGTCTCCTTAAAATTGAACTATTAGCTTCTTGAGTACTATGCTCTTTTAAGAACTGTCTGGCGTAGTGGTTACGAATCGGGCTGCGAACCTCAGGGTCAGCAGTTCGAAACTACCAGCTGTTCCGCGGGAGAAAGATGAGGCGTTCTGCTCCCATAAAGATCTACAGCCTCGGAAACCCTGTACAGGGTCACTAAGAGTCGGAACCAACTCCAGGGCACATAACAACAACAACAACATATGAGATTAAGATGACAACAGCAATAATTAACTAACAATGAGTTTATGTTAACGAGGGAAGAAAAAGAAGGTGGAGAATGGCTGCAAAACTTGAAAAATGCAGTCAATGTTACTAAATTGTACACGTAGCAACTGTTGAATTGGTGTATGTTTTGCTGTGTAGATTGATTCAGAAGACCTGGGGCTCAAGTCTGGGTCTACTGCTTAGTAGCTTTATGACTTCCACCAAGTTTCCTAAATTTCAGCTCTCAAATGTCAAATAGAAGTAAACCCAACTGTTATTAACAACTTCAGAGTTATTATAGAGATTAAAACATGAAAATAGCTGTACAAAAAAATAACTACAGAAAAACTATTATCATCTCTACATTATTTTCCAGTCGATTTTAACATTAACTTTTGATTTATATATTTTGAGAAGTAGATCGTCTATGCAACAGTCCTGTATGCTTAAGGAAAAACCAGAAACACTGTCACCTTCATGCCATGCTTTTTTTTGTTTTACATATGATAAATTCCCTTAGCAGGTCCTATTTTAATAGAATAGCTGAGTCTTTGTTGGTAGTTTCCAAATCTCTTCAAATTTCATTTTTACCATCTGATTTCAATTTCCCCCAAACAGAGGTAGACTATGGTATTACTAAAATTCTGTTAAGTCAAAATTAACATATTCAGCTGTTAACTAGATCTTCTTTTTTCATCAATCCCAAGACAAGATAAAAGTTAGAAAAAGGCCATTAAAAATATGAGGGTATTTCAAAAAAGAATTGCTACAAAATCATAGAAACTTTTATTAAACAAAAATTCCAAAACATGAGACTACTGTTTGTCTAAACACTTCTGAAGTCAGTGTTTCCATCTCTCTAACTTTTCCTCCAAAGAATTCTGAATTCTTGCAAAACAGCAGTTTTGACATCCTTGAGGGACTCAAATCATGTTCCTTTCAAAACTCTTAAGAGTTTCGGAAACAAAAGAGTCCAAAGGGGCAATTATCAGGGCTATAGGGTAGATGGGGTGAGGTTTCCCAAGGGAATTCTCCTAGGAAAAGACCCGGTGTGGTGCTGTAGGATAAGCAATGGACTGCTAACTGCAATATGGGCATTTTGAAACCCACCAACCTCTTCTTGGAAATCCTGTACAGGGTCGCCATGAGTTGAATTCAACACAATGGCACTTAACACAACCCTCAAAGAATGAGAAGGAGCTTTATCCTGATGGGAAAAAAATTCCTCTGAAACTTTCCTGGCCTTTTTCTCACTACTGCAGTTTTCAATTTTCTTAAAACTGTTTAATAATAAGTCACTGCAGTCATCCTTTGTCCTTCAATAAAATCTATTAGGATACCCCTTTGGAATGCTAAAACTCCATCACCGTCACCTGAGCTGACCTCTGCCTTGAATTAAACTGGCCCTGCAGATCCCCTGAGAAGCGGGTTTGGATGTGGCCTTTTTTCTTTTTTTGAAGGCACCTTGAGACTAAGGCAAGTATGCTACTCAGAGAACTCTCCACTGATGGCAGAGACAAGTTTAAACATGTTTTGTTTGGAATAAACCTGTGCATGCATGAATTGAAATTCTAGTAGCAACACTTTTTGACTTACCCTGCTATAGTTCTCAAACTGAAGACATTGGGACAAGATAAGAAAATTTCTCCTAAAGTCAAGTAGACACGGAACGGTTTGTTCAATGAGAAAGATTCTCTTCTGCCCCTTTCACAATTTCTAAGGTTAGATGTGAAGGGCACAGAACTTCAGGGCACTCACAAATTCTCCTGGTCTCCACAGCACGGCTGTGAGAAATAATGATCTGGCCATTAACCACAAAGACTTATGGCAATTTGCTAAGTAATCTTTCAAAAGCCTCCTTCATTCAAACTGGCTTGTCAATGGGAAAGAACATTTAATAAATCTGAAGATTTATAAGTGAACTTTGAAGTTTAACATTACAAGAATAGAAATTATGTCAGGTTATAACAGAAGAAACGAATTATGGAGAGACGGGAATACATTTCAAGGAAGAATCAGTATTGTAAAATGAAATCCAAGACTACCTCACTTTTATGTTATCTTCAAAAAGATTTTTAAGGGTGAGAATGGTTTGTAGAACTCTGAGAAGGTAATCAATGTCACAGAATTGTACATGCAGAAATTGTTGGGATTGATGTGTGTTCCGCTGTGTATATTCTCAGTAACAACAAAAACATTACACACAAAAAGATTTTTAGGTAAAGATGATCATTTGTTGGCTTCTTTTGAGTAATTGTTAATATTAGTAAACTCCTTATAGTGGCCATTACATAAAAACACATAATTAAAAGAGTCTCTATGAGTCATATCTGACTTGAAGGCACTTAACAAGTACCCTGACTCACTAGACACCTTACGAGTTTGTAGAGACTGTACAGACCTAACACTGCACAAATTATTCTACCAATAATTACTCCTTGAAATACATGTTAATATAGATTATTATACTTTTCTTTGATCTAAATCCTAAAACAAGGATAATTATATGATGGTAAATTATGACACCCAGATGCTGCCCAGAAAATGAAAATACCAGAGCAGACAGCAATAGATGAAACCATTTGAAAGACCTAAAACTCTTCTTTGAGAGTCTACAACATACCAAGAGACTATTAGCGGAATTTTTTATTCCAAAAATGAGTCCTAATGTGGCGCTGTAGGATAAGCCCTGGACCACAAGGTCAGCAATTCAAATCCACCAGCTGCTCCTTGAAAACTCTATACAGGGTGGCTGTGAGTTGGAAGTCACTCGATGGGACTTAACACTACCACTAGGACTTTAAAGTTGCTGACACTTTCACAGAGAAATCTGAACTGCAGATTACCTCAAAACATGTTGTTTTGATGTGCAGTGCAGGCTATTATTAAATTTTCAAGACAAGGTCTTTTAAGCTGTGATGGCCACTGCTCCAACCAAAATATAAGAACTAAGAGCAAGACATCAGGAGGAAGAGAACAGCCACTTAATTTTGTAAAACTGGTAACATCATTGACAGAACAAAGAAGCAATGTGAGAAAGGCCAGTACATTTTTACTAAAACAGCTCAAGTTTGAGGTTAGAAGAGGATAGCGTGGTTAAGATGCACCCACCAGCCAGTAGAAGTGACACAGTAGTTGGCCGGTCAAGGCTGAATTCATATTCAATGTCACTTGCTAACAGGTATTTAAATTTGTGTGTATACATTCCATTCAGCGAACATTTCTGAGCAACTATTATGTACATGATAGTGAGGCAGTGCAGTAGATACAAAGCAGTTCCTATGGGAAGCTAACAATCCAGTAGCAGGGATAAAACAAACATATTCTGCCTGAAAATACTAAGAGAAGCTGGAAGGGATGTAGAGGTTCCATCTGGCGAGGTTTGGATTTGCATCCCTGTACTGTTTCAGTAGAACACATATAGATACACTATTATTCTCAAAGTAGTGGTACTCCAGACAGGAGATGGGTAATGCCAGCAGATGGGTAACATCCCTTAAATAAAGAATGATGCCAAAATCTCAAATAAACAAAAAAATAATTATCAGCTCTTTGACACAAAACCTGCTCCTTAATGCTCCAGTGAACACTACATGTCCCTACAGCTGAACTTAAAGGCACGTGACAGGTGCTGATTGGTTATAAAAACCCATAGGAAAAAAGTGCAACCCTCAGGGTGCATGACATACATCTATCTTGTCTGTAGAACATGGCATGAAGGAAACAGTAGCTGTGAGCAAAGGAAAAAGCAAAGAAAATGTAGGTGACAGCATTCTGAAAAGTATGCTACGGAGCTAAACACATGTGAGGCCCACTACATGCTATTAAAGCAGAGTTTTGGTGCAACATCCATTCCTCCTGAATTTAATTGTTCACACACTGAAGAAGACATCCATTAACTATCTGTATTTTCCTGTCTAAAAGGCATTTCATCACCAAGAGAATGTAAAGCAAATGAATTCTTAAAAGGCAGCTTTTGGTGAAGATTAAATTCAATTTAATATAAGATGGCTGTACTCAACTAGGTCTCCTTCCTTACCACCACCACCATTTCAAAAAAAGAAAGAAAACATCTCCAACCAGTTATTGTGCACTTTTGATCCTTCATACAGTCACATGAAATCCCTGGCAATCAAGCTGCTCCTTTGTAACACCACGGCTGATAGTTTTTTCCTTTGCTATTCTACCTGAAGAGAAAGGCTTAACTAACTAAACCAATCAGCCTGACTATAATCCTAGAAGGAAAAAATGCACAGGGGTGAGCAAACACTAAAAAAAAATAATAATAAACTTATAAACTGGGCAAGTAGGATGGATACTTAATGAAACACAAATACCCCTTCTCTGCAGTTTTTGTCATTTTCTCCCCAAGAGATCTCAGATTTTCACAACAAGTATGCAGGTTATTTAAAACTGAGTTATATATAGTCATTTAGCAAAAACACTTCTGGCATTATCACAGATGCTAGATCTCAGGAGGAATTTTTCCCCCCCAAACTAGCATTTTTCTTCACCAAGATCCAACCAGCCTTCATTTCTAAAAACAAGAACCCTTTTCTCTCTACTACCCCCACCCCCACCCCACGGAAAGCAAACAAATCAGACTACAGCTAAATTCTACACTAACAAGACGATGAGATTATACACCAGGCGTTGTCAGAGCCTATTTTTCATACACCACCACCAGACAGTTTGATGCAGTATTCCTGACTGCTTTTTATCGTATTTGTAAATACACTCACTAATCCACTAAATTAGGTAATTTACAAACAAGTCCTCTCAGTTATTAGTGGCTCGCAGTCAAGTCCTATTACATTTGATCTGTATACAGTTGTCTAAACATTTCCATCCAGGTTAAGGGCTCAGATTGGAATGAGAGAGGGAGGTTAGAGAAATTTGGATGGGGGCAGGGTAGAAGCTGGAGAATCTCTGCATCTCAGCCCTCAGCGACAACATTCAGCCAGTGCCCACAGAAAAACTAAATTCGGCACCTCTTCCTCCTGTTACACTGGCAACAAAGAGGGAGTTTCCGTAACGCTCCCGTCACCCACCAGGTGCCCAATCTCCTTCCCAGGCCAGTCCCCGCGATCCCGCAGGGGCCTCCGGGTTTGGTGAGGCCGCGATGCCTCGGGTTGAGGCACAACGGGGAAATGGGATGCGGGACCAGCGAGTGGGATCTGGGTAGAGGGTCTTCGAAGGGCTCCGGGACCCGCTTAAACACTTGAATAAGGACAGGAGCGGTGGGTAATAGAAAAAGGACAGAATCTCTAATGGAGCAGAAACTGGAATAAGGTGGGAGGAAGGTGAAGAACCCATGCTGAGGTTGTACCTCCTAGGAGCACAGGAAATAGTCGGGGGGAGACTGTACGGAGGTGGGAAGAGATGAGCAAGGCCCGCAAGACGAGGGTAAGGGGTGCCACCTGGGCTGAGAGCAGGCGCCAGAGTTGCCTCTACCTGCGGGCGAGCGGGACGGGGCGCTCAGGTGTGACTGGGAGGAGGAGGCCAAGTCGAGACTCGGAGCGGGGAAAGCCGACGGTGTACAGGGGTTATGCAGAGGCGCCTGCGAGTCGGCCGCCAAGGGAGCCAGCGCAGGGGCATCTGCGAGGCGCAGGCGAGGAAGAGAGACAGGGGTGGGAGTATTTGGAGCGCAGAGTGGGCAAAAGGAAGGATCGGGAGCAGCAGGGGGCATCGGGGCGGTGGGCGCCCGCGGCGCAGAGATGCGGAGGCATCCGGGAGGGCGGCCGGGAGGCGGGCGCCCCTCACCTGCGCGGCGGAGGCGGAGCTGCAGCAGCCCATGGCGGGGCCGGTGGAGCCCGGAGGCGGCGCCGGGCGCGCAGCTACGCCCCAGAGCCCCTCGGCATGCGAGCCGGCGGGCGCCCGGGGAGGGCGCGGCCTGGCCCGGCACGACTCGGCAGCGGCAGCGACGCGGGCGGCGGCGGGGACTCAGGAGGCAGCGCGGCTCGGGGCGGGCACCGGCCACATCTCCCGGCGGCGGCGGCGGCAGTGGCGGCTGCGCGGCTCCGGCTCCGCTACTGCTGCTGCAGCTGCTCCCCAGCGGAAAGGGGCGGGCGGCGGCGGCGGCGCCTCCCTCTGTTCCCCTCCTCCCGCCTCCCGCGCCCAGTCCCTCTCCCGCTCCCTCTCCCGGGTCGCCGCCTCCTCTGCGCCGCGCGCGTCTCCCATCAGACTCCCCGCCCCCAGTGCAGCGCCGTGCGGCCAGCCGGGCGGCGGCGGCGGCGGCGGCGACGGCAGTGGCGAAAGCGAGGCCGGGCCATTTGGCGCGCGGTGGCGCTGTGAGTCGCCGGGCCCATTTCGTCGTGGCACCGAGGCAAAGCACTGCCTCGGGGCGAGACGACTCCGGGAGCTGGGACGAACGAGGGATGGGCTGGCTCGCTGCGTAAATGGGGCCGGGCTGCTTCGGCACGGGAGCGCTCAGGGCAGCTCTCCCAACCTGGACTGGTAGCCGGACAAACCTCATTGATCTTTTCTACTCTGAGGACTGTTGTTTAAAGGGAAAATGCGCCAATAAGCCTTCAGAAATAGACGCTAGAAAGCGAGAAGAAACAAGCATCTGTTGCTACTGACCCCATTTTGCTGCTGTGGAAACTGCCTTGAATGGGACCAAGAGCCTAAAGAAATGCAAACATTGTGGAAATTGTAATAAAGCGCCGGAAATGGGGAGAAGTCATAAACTTTTCGGGTCTCTCAATTCTGAGTCCTGTTGGATCTGAACTAATTTTCTTATACAGGTTAGTTTACAAAAAAACAATATGGTGCTAATTTATTCAGTCTGATGAGGACATACTAAATTCCAATAATTTGTGTTGTTAGGTGTTTTGGAGTTGGTTCTGATTTATAGCGGTAGCGTAGTGGTTACGAGTCGGGCTGTGAACCGCAAGGTCAGCAGTTCGAAACTACCAGCTATTCCGCGGGAGAAAGATGAGGCTTTCTGCTCCCGTAAAGATTTACAGCCTCGGAAACCCTGTACAGGGTTGCTATGAGTCGGAACCGACTCCATGGCACATCAACAACAACAACATTTACAACGGAGTCCTGGTGTGGCACTGTGGCTTAATGCGCCAGACTGCAAAGCCGTTTGAACTGCAAGGTCCAAGTTCACCAGCTGCTCCTCGGAAATCCTATACAGAGTCGCTATGGGTCGGAACCGACTCGATGGCACTTAGCAACAGCAACAACAAATGTACAACAGAAAGAAACATTGTCCAGTCCTGTGCCAGTAATTTGTAGGCACTTGAAAAACAGAGATGAACAAAAGAGACAATGTCCCTGCTCTTAGAAAGCTGTTCAATTAATACGCTGGGCATAGCAACAAATTAAAATAAACCTGGTCATTATCCGTGTCGCTGTGGGTTAATGCGCCAGACTGCAAAGCCATTTGAGCTGCAAGGTCGGCTGTTAAGGCTCACCAGTTTCTCCTCAGAAACCCTATGGTCGCTATGGGTCGGAACCGACTCGATGATGGCACTTAACAACAACAACCTTCAAGAAATTTACATCCCCATAAGAGTCGTTAGGAAAATAATGTGAGATGAAAACACATAGAGCTGGCAAGGATAAAACTAGCTGTTAATGAGAAGGCTTATCACATTCCAGACACTATCATAAGCCTTCATATGTTTCATTTCATCCTGTCAAAGGTTAGAATCCAGAAAGAAAACATTTGTTTCCTGAGCTGCAAGGGAGTGGGACGTCTGAAGGACTAGCTTACCAAATAAAAGACAAGTTTTAAAGACATTGAAAATCGAAGGGGAAGAAAAAGACCACAGAAGTAAACTATCGACTGGGAATTTAAGCAAAGGAAAGTCAGGATGGAACCTGGAAGCCGCTAAAGAAAAAGCCAGGATGGAGAATTCCTAGTTGGTATCTTCCATTACATTTCCTAGCTCTGTGACTGGATTTTTCTCCTCTATGAAATGGTGATAATATGGATGATGCCAAGGAGGTGTTCTCAAGATTAAATAACATAATAAAGTTATCTAATTAGGTCAGAAAGCATAACACAAGTTCTGGTGGAGATCAGTACTTCCTATGTTCCAGATCAGTTTGATTAGGGGTCCACCGTACCTCTGAGCTCATGAATCTGGAGTGTGTCGCTAATAATCATCAGATCATTAAACTCTAGTGAGGAAATAAAACTTCAATGGCTCTGGTCCCAATTCAGATTGTAAACCCCACAATTTCGATTGTAAACTCCCTGAGAACAAGGGATAGCATTTTCTCTGTCTCTCCCTCAGTGTTCTCAAATGTTTGTTGAATTATTCAATGCAGCCAGGAATAAAATAAAAAAAAAACAACCTTCCCTTGAGATTTTTTTCCCTCAAAGCCAGAAAAGTACATCTTGTTTTTAACTGAAGGAGGAGGCTGAAAGTAAAATTACAGCCTTAAACAAGCAACCATCTGTCTTCCTTCCTTATAATCAAGGAAAGGGGAGTTGTTTCTCTTAGCAGAGTCAATATGGGAGCATTTCTTCTCAGATTATAAAAATCTTTTTGGCTAGCGCATTTGTTCAATGTAGTAGCTAGTGCTTATTTTGTAATTAGAACACCAGAAGCAGATAAATATGTAGCCTACTGTGGCAGTGCTTCAGAAAAAAAAATGCATTTTACTTTTTTGGAGGTCTCTTTCCTAGACGTAGATGATGGGAGAAGATATTTAAAAGAAAGTACAATTCTCCAAGCGTGGCAGATCTGGGCTCCAGTTTTCCCCTTTAAGGGTTAATGAAACTACACATTCTTAGGTTCTGCAAGGTGCTTTGTAAATATACTAATTATGTATATATGCGTATGAATGTGATTTTTTAAATTATACCTATTAGCATGAGAGAAACTAAAGCCTTCTTCATTGATATTCTGTGTCTTCTAAGAATGAGTCTCTTTCCCATCACCCTAATTCTCAAAGAACCTCATAAAAGAAATGAGTTAGAGGGGAACAAGGTACTGTTCATTCTCATTCTATCTTGTAAGCAAACACACTCTGCATTAAATGAAATTGAACTACAGGAAATTCAGAAATCACCGCAGGTTTGGGGAGGGAGGGTAATTTTTTCCTTCAGTCAGTAATCTAGGCACTAATGTCACCACAGTGAGATGGCATCAGGCAACCCCCTTGGGAAGGACTTAGGTGGCTTTTCTTTTGTGGAAAAAGAAGGGGCTTTTAAAAACTTATGTAAGAACAGCATCTGCAGTAACCAGGATAAAAATTATAAGGTCTATCAATCTTGGTACTGCAGGGTAAAAGCAGATTACCAGCTGAGCCAGCCAGAAATGCTTCCCAATGGTCTAATACTGCATAATTGGCCGTGTGAATTCCAGGGTTCCCAGCTTCCGTTGGAGAACTTGGAGCTGGTCACTCACCAAGGAAACCCTGAACCCTGAACTAGTGGTCTTTCCGATGATTTTAATGAAACCTGATTCATTGTTCACATGATTTTAGGTTTTGAAGTAACAGAAATATAAATGCATCTATGCATGTGTATGTGTATAAATGCTTAGAATAGTCTTCTGATGTAAAAACCGTGGCATTTGATGCTTTGGCTTGTGTTGTTGACATTTTAGCACATACTGTGTTCACAGCCACATCCCACAAGAACACATTTGCTTCAGCAGAGCTCCAGCTTCCAGATCCGGCTCACAACCTGCTAAGAGCATTTGCATTTCACCCCTGGGAGATGCTCAAGAAATGAAAACTAATTGTGACCAAGGGCTGCAACTTTTCATTCATTAGCAGAGATGCAAGAACAGGTTTCCATTTGAGAAGAAGGAAATATATCTTAGCCTCGCAGCTTTGAGCCTAGAAGCTAGAAACCCAACTACCTGAAAAAGAGTTTCCCTAAAGTCAAGCATGTGGCAGAAAAAGACAACATTGTTCCCAGCAAGGCTCTGGGGAAATTCATAAATCCTTAGCTCTGTAATGTTCCTGCCCACACTTGTAAGGTTGATGTTGCTCCACTGCTAATTAATAATGTATGGTTTCATTTGGGGTTTTGTTACAGGATCAGACGACTTATACGTTTTCTGCAAATGCTGTTATGAACTTGTGTTTAGAGGAGTATAGCATTTCCCCTACTACTTTTCTGACTGGCATTGTTATTTGATTTTCAGACATTCTATTAATTTTTAAAAATTGTTTTAATTTTTTTATTATGCTTTTGCTATAAGCTAGAGGAGCCCTGGAGTCCCGGTGTGGTGCTGTGGGTTAATGTGCCATTCTATAAAGCCATTTGAACTACAAGGTCCAGTGGTTCAAGCTCACCAGTCGCTCCTTGAAACCCCTATATTGTTGTTAGATGCCATTGAGTCGGTACTAACTCATAGCGACCCTATGCACAACAGAATGAAACACTGCCCATTCCTGGGCTAACCTCACAATTGTTGCCACGCTTGAGCCCATTGATGCTGCCATTTTGCTAGTCCATCTCGCTGGCTGGCGGTCTTCCTCTTTTTTCTGACCCTCCACCTTACCAAACATGATATTCTTCTCCAGTGACTGGTCCAACTCCACAGCACACTGCCACCACCCCAGTACCTAGACAGATATCTGGCTTATTTGTTGTTGCTGTTAAATAAGCAGATTTCCCTATTTCACAAGTGGCCTTTTTCCTTCTCAAATAATATTTATAATCTTTCTCTTTCCTTTTCTTAACACTACAAAACAAAACCAACATTAGGTTATGTTAGAAATATTTCAAATCCCCTAAGGCTGATGTTTGAACATATGATACTTAATCAAACATGCATAGGGTTTAGTTTATAGGAAAAGCAAAAACAAAACAAAAGAAAACAAAAACTACCTGAAACTGAATCTATTGCCATTGAGATTCTTACTCATAGCTATCCTATAGGATGAGTAGAGTTTTCCAAGGTTGTAATTTGTATGAACTGGTGTGACAGTGTAGGATCAACACTAGACTGCAATCTACAAGATCAACAGTTCAAACCAATTGTGAGGTTAGCCCAGGACCAGGCAGTGTTTTGTTCTGTTGTGCATAGGGTCGCCATGAGTCGGTACTGACTCGATAGGACGTAACAACAACAATAAATCCACATACACAAAATGCTGCTATTAAAAAACAAAACAAGACAAAAACCACTAAGACATAGCACAGAAAAATGGAAAGGACATAGCAGATAAAATTGATAGTAAAGGAAATAATAAGGACTAATAAAATGTAAAGAAGAATGCTAAAAGTACCATGGACTACCAGAAGAATAAATAAATCTGATTTGGAAAAAGTACAACCAGAATACTCTTTAGAAGCCAAGATGGCCAGACTTTGTCTCTCATACTTCAGACAAATTATTAGGAGGGGCCAGTCCCTGAAGGAGGATATCATGCTTGGCAAAATGGAGGGACAGCAAAAAAGAGGATGAACACAGACAAGATTGGCTGGCACAGTGGCAGCAACCTTGGGCTCAAGCGTCTATCAGCAATTATGAGGATGGCACAGGACCAGGCAATGTGTCATCCTGTTATACATGGGATTGCTATGAGTCGGAACTGACTTGATCGTTCTTAACAAAAACAACAAAAATGTAAAAGCTCAACTTCGCCAATCATACAACTATAAAGTAAAAAATTAGGAAATACTTTTTCTCACCTACTATATTAGCAAAAGGAAGCCTGGTAGCATAGTGATTCAGAAGATTAGATCTATCAGCCATTCTGCTGGAGAAAGATGAGGCTTTCTGTTCCCGTAAAGATATACAGTCTGAGAAACTCTACACAGGGTTGCTATGAATCAGAACTGACTTGGTGGCACATAACCACCACCACCAAAATACTGGTAAAGATGAAAAAAGTTGATAATATCCAATGTCAGGAAAAGTAACAATATTCTTATACATTATTGATGGCGATATAAGAAGCTACTTGTTTTCTAAAGAGGAACTTAAAAATGTGTGTCAAAATTTAAAGGCTGATGGTCTGGCTGATTTGAAATTCAGGGAGATGTGTGAACTCACGATCCACTGGGGGATAGAAATAAGAAAGAAGCAGCCAGCTGGTCTAAGGAGGGGAGGTGTGCGAGAACTCCCAAACTTGCAGACAGTACCCATTTGACCTAGCCTGGATGGCTTGTCCACCAGAATTCGGCCATAGGAAGATAAAGAAGTATGATACAGGGAGCAAGCATAAATTGCTACGACACGATCAACTGGGCCTTGGCTTATATGGATGCAACTGCCCCAAATTCCAACCATATAGGGAAGGATTCTTCATATCAAGAATCAAGCATGTTTCCTCAGGCAATAGGGACAGGCTGGGGTTGATAGGGACAGGCAACTTAGACTTTGACCATCAAAACTGGGGGCCTATAAAGTCACGGAGTGGCAGGCTTACAAACTTTCATGAAGGTGTTTAGTGTCAGAATGAGGGGAGTAAGACAGAAACCCTACTGAATAGTTCTCTTATCCAGATGGGTCTGGTGATGGGGGTGGGATAGGATTTTATGATTCAATTGCGAGTAATTTATATCAGGTCTAATGGTGATTGTCACAACTGTAAATGTAGAAGAGGCGCAACTAAAAGAGAGGAACAGTTAATCTGTCTTTTCAGGAACAGAGGATCCTAGGACCATCGAGAGTAAAGAATGTAAAAGAGGAGTGAGGGATCCTAAACAGAAAAGCGGAACGAACAGAGATGGTGGCAGAGGCAATGGCATACAGAAACAGAGTCTCAGCAGAAGACTCTAGGCCCAGGGACTGAGAAAAGCAGTGTGCCTGCAGGCAGGAGGCTGGCTTGCCAAATGTACCCTTTGGACATTTAAACAAATATATATGTTCAATGTGGTATGTGTACATAAAAAAAAAAAAGTGTAATAGAGGTAAATACTGTTGGTTAAGGGTGCATGGAGGGGATTGTAATCATTACAATGATTTGCTGAATGTAAAATTGCTGATCTGCCCTGTAAACCTTCACTCAATAAAAGCTTAAAAAAAAAAAAAAAATTAAAGGCTGCAGTTTCACTTTTAGGAATGTAACCAATAGCAATACAGTAGCATTCTCAATAAAGAAAAATGGGAGAAGAATGTTAAATTTCCATAGCCAGGGAACTGACTAGTTATTAGGGAATATTACACAACTGTTCTTTAAAAAAAAAAAAAAAAGTTTGAAGTAAATTTATATGCACTGATGCTGAGAAAATAGCAGTAATATGCCATTGACCAGGAAAAAAAGTTTTCAAAATAGTACTATGAGAGGGTGGTGAGAAAGGTAGAATCTCCATTGAGTAATATCCAATCTGTCTAGGCGGGGCTGATGAAAGGAGATGCGGATAGGTCTCTTGTGATACAATAGTGAATAATTGTTATCAGGACTGATTGTGAGGGTTGGAAATGTAAAGGTAGATGTTTTGTAGCAAGGAGGGGAGTGATTAACTTTTCAGTCTAGGAGCGGAGGTCCCTGGGACCATCAAGGGAGAAGAGCGGAGAGTGGGACCCTACCCAGAGAAGCAGTGATGCCTGAGATGGAGGCAGAGACAATGATGTGGAGAGATGGAGCGGCTGGGGACTTTAGATCCAGAGAGGGAGAGGGGCTGTGTGCTGACGACTGGGGGGCAGGCTTGTAGGTTGGTTGATGATGCATGGAGGGGATTGTAACCATGGCAATGAAACAATATACAATAGGATGAATGTAAAACTAATGTTCTCCCATGTAAACTATCACATAATTCACAATAAAACATTAAAAAAAAAAACAACACAAAAAACAGTATTATGATGAAACCTCATTTATGTCAATTGTGTCTATGTATGTGTAGAATAAGTTGTGAAGAATGTATACCAATCTGTGAACTGTGGAGAGTGCGTAAACCTTTGGAGAGGTCATGGGACTAGACTGGGGAGAGGTAGAGCATCTTTGTATTGTTTGTGATGATCCCTTGTTTGTCACAGAAGAATTATAATCCATATAGCGTTTTCATAGGTGACTGACTTTTTGAAATTAGATCACCAGAATTTTCTTCTGAGGTGCCTCTGGGTAGGTTTGAACCTCCAACAAATTAAGTCAGAGTTGATTTGATGGCAACAGGTATTGGCATTGTTTGTAGTTTTGACCAAAGCATGTACTGTTTTAAAACGATATTAAATAATTTTATAAAAGTACTGAGACAGAGATGGGAGGAAGGAGGTCTCTCAAGTGATCTTGTTGTTGTTGTTGTTAAGTGCCGTCGAGTCGGTTCCGACCCATAGCGACCCTGTATAGGGTTTCCGAGGGTGTAAATCTTTACGGGAGTAGAAAGCCTCATCTTTCTCCCGCGGAGCGGCTGGTAGTTTCGAACTGCTGACCTTAAAGGTTCGCAGCCCGATTCGTAACCACTACGCTACCAGAGCATGGAAAAAATAAACAAAGTATTTAGAGGACTGAGAAAATACTAATCACAGTGATTACGAAAGACTTCATGAATGAAGTAGCATTTGAGCTGATTCTTGAAGGGCAGGTATATTGTGGAAAAATGGAAATGGAAAGGGTAAAAAGAGCTCTCAAGTATAAAATGTCTTAAGCAAAAGTGCAAAGGAGTTCTGGTAACATAGTGGTTACGAGTTGGGCTGCTAATCTCACAGTCAGCAGTTCGAAACTACCAGTGGTAATGCAGGAGAAACTTCAGGTTTTCTGCTCCCATAAAGATTTACAGCCTCGGAAAACCTATACAGGGTTGCTATGAGTTGGAACCAACTCCATGGCACATAACCACCACTACCACCAAGCAAAAATGCAGAGGTAGAAATGAGTAATAAATTTGATGACTTAAAACAACAGCAGTCATTATCACATTTTGGGGTACTGATTAAGATCAGTTATGGAATTCTCACTTGAGGCCTGCCATGTGGTTGCAGTCAAACATTGCATGGGAATGGTTGTAGTGAGGGCACCTTGCTCACTCATTTGCCTTGTAGTGTATACTGACTGTTGGCTGTTGGCCAGAATGCTGACATGAGGCCCTGCTATATTATTTGGACTTCCTCACAGCATGGTAACTGGGTTTCATGAATGAGTCAAGAGGACCAAGCTAAAACGGCATCTCCTTTTGTATCCTAGCTTCAGAAAGAGCATGGCATCACTTTTGTTATAGTCACAGGCCCAAACAGACTCAAAGGAAGAGATAATTGACAGAGCCTCTTGAAGAAAGAAGAATCAATGTCACATTGTAAGATGTGGGATGGAAGAGTTTGGCATGAGATCTTCAGTTTGCTTTAGTCCTTAACACTCTCTAATGTTTCTTCTGACAGGACAAGCTTCTTAACATTGCCCCCTGGTATTCATTAGAGTTTGTACCTCCTCCAGAAAAGAGGAACCAGAGGCAAAGTAGTAATAGAGTTAACTTTTGCTTTAAGAAGGTCACTGTGATGATATTGTACAGGGAGGTCTAGAGGAAGGGGAGATGACATAATAAAAACAGTAGGTGTTGAAGTTGTTGCTCCTGCTCATCAACTCCCCTGCTCAGTTCAGCAAAATGATGTCTAAGTATGATTGATGGGAGTCTTCCATATTCTTTACCAAAAGCATTCAGTCTTTAGAGTGCTTTCAATGAGCCTCAATTCTTGTAGAACCAAAGATGCTCCTGTGCTTCACAGGAAATTACTAGGCCATGGGAAGTAATTGATCTCTTTGAGAATACCAAGGTACCACTTCAGATATTTCTCCCACTGAGAAAAGGACATGGGCTAACTGGAAATCAAGCTTGACTTGATCACCAACTCACTCACTGCTAAAGCACTCCAATAGTGTCCTTCCAAGACTTGTACTGCAGATGATAATGACAGAAGGAAAGGTGGCTGTGAGATCTATCTGGACTAACAATTGGAAGCTTAGCCGCTATGATTCATAGCTTCCCTCAAGTCTTGTTCAAAGATTTGTGTCAGGCCATAACAATTGTAGCATTAGCCTGGTTTTAAAAGTGCCCCCCTCCCAGCTATTATTATTTTATTGGACAAACTGTCAAAATTCACCTGTTCTTTCTCTGCGAGCTCCTTTCTTCCTTTCTCATTGGCACTAGACAGAGTCATTTTCCATAATAGTATGTAATTTAGAAGAGGCTGCGTCGATTGCATAAAATATTTCTGATCTCCGTAATTAAGATGCTGCTGGTCTGACAGCTTTGCTCTCTTATTCCCCTTCAGCTAGTTGCAGGGATGTAGGAAGATATTTAAAAAGAGTAGTAAAGCAAAAATGACATGCTGTTCCCCTCCCCAGGGACCTGTTCATGACTACCACTGACTGGTCTTTCGAGACTCCCTCCTGGAGAGCTTCGTCTATAGCTTTTTCAAAAGTAAGAAAAAGAAACGATGCTAAGTTTCTCCAGACCATCTTCTCTTTTCATTCTCAGAAAATGCATGTTCTGCCTTCAGTATGGATTCAGACAATATCCAAATTGACCCTACTTAAGGAGCTCTAGTAGCGTAGGGGTTACGAGTCGAGCTGCCAACCTCACGGTCAGCAGTTCGAACTACCAGCGGTTCCACGGGAGAAAGAGTTCTGCTCCTGTAAAGATTTACAGCCTCAGAAACCCTGTACAGCGTCACTATGAGTCGGAACTGACTCCACGGTACTTAACAACAACAACAACAACAACAACAACAACAAGACCTGCCCTTGAGGCCATCTACTTACACAGCATTTGACGCAGCATGGACACCAATAAATCACCAGATTCTGACATCAGAGAGAAATTTTAGAGATGAGAAGTAGCAGATCATTGCAACTGGTGACAAGGAAACTTTGAAGATCATATATTCTATTTCTCCTTCACTTTTGGAAAAAAACAAGGAGTTAATAATCCACCAGAATTATTACCATGCATTAAACTCTTGCCTCCAGCCTCTTACTAGTTTGACAGTACATTCAGATGTATCCAATAAAAGTAACACCCGGGGAATCTGTTTTTGTTGAAAGTGACATCCAATAAAGTAATTATAATGGCCAATATTAAAGTGTTTTTTACAACTTACTTTATGCTGTCCACCATACCAAAGACATCCCATCCTCACAATAATTCTACTAAGTAAAAGTTACCATAGTAACGTTTGTAGAGAAAAGAAAAGTGAAGTGTAAAGAAATCAGTAAAGTTAGCTGAGTTATGTTGCTATAACAAATGAACTCTCAGATCTAAATGAAAAGTTTATTTCTCCTTCCCACAGCAGTTGGCCTGGCTGTGGACTGGCGGAAGTGTTGCTACACATAGTCACTCAGATACCCAGGCTCTTAAGGTATTTTAACTCTACCCTGTGTAACTTGAGCTTTTTCATTCTCTTTGGGAGAATATTGAACAATTACTGATAGGCTTTTCATTGCTTCAACCCAGACTGACATATGTCACTTTGGGTCACATTTAATTGACCAGAAGCAGTCACATGTAACAGTAAGGAGAAGGAAAATGTAGAAGAAATAGAAATGTTGATAAGAATGAATGTCATCCATGTTAACTTGGGTGATGGGGAAGGCAATATACAAAAAGAACAGGGAGGTTGGTAGAAGAATGATGAAAATAGGAGAAGACACAGGGAGGAATGCAAAGATTAAAAGGGATAGAGGTAAATATTGTTATATACACAATCCTGCAAAAACAGTTCTACAGGTAGATATATATGGACACAGGCTGAATGGGTATGGCAGGGAACATTGGATTATAACCACAAATATATAAGGATTTGACAGAGGGTATTCAAGCTCACCAGCTGCTCCTTTGAAACCCTATACAGAGTTGGTATGGGTCAGAACTGACTTGACGGCACTTCACAACAACAATTTGTACATGAGTATTTACCTTTGCTGCAAACATACCTCTGAGTGTGGTGGAGTATACAGAGGGCAAAATGATGAAAACATCTTAGATATTACCAAACATCTTAAGGCAGTGAATTGTTCAGCCTACGGCCTTAGGACCATAGTCTCAGGGGACACCATGGTCAATTGGTATAACATAGTTCACAAAGACAATGTTCTATAACCTAATTTGGTGAGCAGTCTCTGAAATCTTAAAGCTCATGAGCAGCCATCTAAGGTGCAACTATTGGTTTCTCCATGTGCAGAAGAAAGACGCGTGACGTGAATTGAAGATGCTTGGAATCAACTAGTCCAATAGATCAGTGGAGCAAGTGAGCCTCAGTTACCATGACTCTAAGACTAGAAGAACTAGATAGTGCCCAGCTACCATTATCAACTGCTCTGAAAGGGATCACATTAGAAGTTCCCCATTAGAGTGGAATGAAATATGGACAAAAACTCAAAATTATAGTAAAAAAAAAGACCAGGCTTACTGGTCAGAAAGAAACTGGAGTAACCTGAGGCCTTTGAATAACCTTCAGGTCTGGAACAGAACTCACCCTCATGGTCCAATTTTCAGCCAATCAGTATACGGGTATATAGGGAGGACAACAACACTAGTAAGCTGTACTCACCATGGAATGCTCATCATTCAAGATTAAAAGGGCAACATTTACCTAAGGATTACCTAAAAGTTGAGAAGAGATAAGAAAGAGGATGACTTAGAGAGGCTAGAAGAACAGAAGATGCTTCTTGAAAGAAAGACCGACAGGAAAAATATAAACAATAGAGGCAGACCAACTGATTACTACAAGAACAAGCAAATTGCTCGCCCAGGAGAAATCAAGGGAAGGGGTTGGGTCCCTTCAGAGTAAACCCCCTTCCAAGACTAAGACTCAATGGGAATACATGCTCTGATTGGTGACCATGTTCGTCACTGATAATGGGAAGTGAGGGAAAAACAGCAATAAAGCTGTGAGCTAAGTCCTACAACGTTCAATAGACTCCTGTGAACCTGGGTAGAGACCTGGTTGGCCAGCAGTGTGGCAAGACCTGGGGACTCTGTGACATAGCCACAGAGGACTGGAGTGGAGAGTGAAGCATCCAGCTGATAAGAAGAGAGGGCATATGCACAAGGACACCCACACTTGCAGATAATACCCACTTGACCTAGCTTCAATGACTGGATGATCAGAGCGCAACTAGAAGAAGAATGAAGAGGAAAAAAAGAGTAATCTGATACAATTTAATGAACTTGACCTACACCTATGGATGCACTAGCTCAAAAGAGGGAACAAATCTTTACAGCAAGAATCATTACCACCCTCTCCATACACAGAGTAGACAGGAATGGCAACTTGTGGGGCTACAAAGCAAGAAGTGACAAGCTTTCAAGAGCTAACCTAGATCCACAGGGCATGGAGGAAGGTAGAATCTCCACTGAGTAGTATCCAATCTGTCTAGCAGGGACTGATAAAAGGAAATGCGGATAGGTCTCTTGTGATACAGTGGTGAATAATTGTTATCAGGACTCATTGTGAGGGTTGTAAATGTAAAGGTAGACATTTTGTGGCAAGGAGGGGAGTGATTAACTTTGTAGTCTAGGAGCAGAGGTCCCTAGGACCATGAATGGAGAAGAGCGGAGAGCAGGACCCTACCCAGAGACACAGTGGTCCCTGAGATGGAGGCAGAGACAATGACGTGGAGAGATGGAGGAGTTGGGGATTCTAAACCCAGAGAGGGAGAGGGGCTGTGTACTGACGACTGGGGTGGGGGGTAGGGGGTGCGGGAGGAGAAGACTTGTAGGATGTACCCTTTGGTTGATTGATGGTGCATGGAGGGGATTGTAACCATGGCAATGAAATGCTATACGATAGGATGAATGTAAAAGTAATGTTCTCCCATGTAAACTATCACATCATTCACAAGAAAACATTTAAAAAAAAACAGAAAAAAGAAAGAGGATGGAATGGAAATTGGAACCATAGGGAGTAAATGGGATAACTGTTGATGCATGGAAGGAGTTGCAATCATTGAGCTGAAACAAAATGTATTATGATTTGTTAAATATAAAGCTGATGCTCTTTCTGTAGATCTTCACACAAGTCACAATAAAACATTTAAAAAATAAAATAAAATAAAGAATTAGTGTCATTGCTACAAGACGTTAAATAATTCATCCGCGGTTACATACCCAAAAAACCCACTAGTCAATTCCAATTCATAGCAACTCAATATAGAGTTTCCAAGGCTATGGATCTTCTTACTTCTGCTGGTGTGTTTGAACTGCTGACCTTGCAGTTAGCAGTTCAGTGCTTATTTTATAGTGCCACCTGGGCTCCTCAAGGTCATATAGCTCTTAAAAGAGTAGGAATAAGATTCAAACCAAAACTGACTGTTTCCAGAGTTCAAACTCTTAACCATTAGATTTTCTTACTGTAAGTTCATAATGCTACTCAGTGATAGATGCGGCTGTGATGTAAGGAGGCAACTATAGAATAATACAAAGAGCCTTAGACTTGAGACAAATGCGTTTGCATACCCATGTCGCCACTTAGTAATTGTGTGGATCACAACAAACTATAGATAACATTGCAAAGAATGGGTATTCCAGAACACTAAATTGTATTCATGAGGAACTTGTACATAGAACAAAAGGCAGTCATTTGAACAGAACGAAGGTATGCTGAATGGTTTAAATTCAGGAAAGATGTGCATCAGGGCTGTATCCTTTTCCCTTACTTATTGAATCTGCGTACTGAAACAGTATCACTATGATTCAGAATGGACTTGATGGCACTTAACAACAGTACCAATGCTGAGTAAGTAATCTGAGAAACTGAGTTCTCTGAAGAGGAATGTGGCATCAGGATTGGAAGAAGGCTCATTAACAACCTAGTGTATGCAGTGAAGAGAACTTGAAATATTGATGAATATCAAAGGCTTTTTTCAGTATGGATTACACCTCAAAGTAAAGAAAACAGAAATCCTCACAGCTGTGTGTATAAATAACATCATGATAAACGGGAAAATATTGAAGTTCTCAAAGACTTCATTTTGCTTGGATCCACAATGAATGCTCATGGAAGCAGCAGTCAAAAAATCAAACAGCATGTTGCATTAGGCAACTCAACTGGAAAAGATCTCTTGAAAGTGTTGAAGAGATTTCATCTGCCATACTTTGGACTAGTCCCTGAAAAAGGATATCCTACTTGGTAAAGTGGAGGGTCAGCAAAAGAGAGGAAAAACCTTAATGAGATGAATTGACATGGTGCTAGCAACAATGGGCTCAAACACAGCAACAGTTGTGAGGATGGTTCAGGACTGGTAACGTCTCCAGTTGTGCACAGGGTCACGATGAATAGGAACCAATTCAAAGGCACCTAACAACAACAACAATTGGAAAGATAAACTCTTTGGGTGGTACAAAAAATGAACTTGCTGGACAGCTAACTGAAAGGTTGAACTTTCAGTCTATGGCAGATTTTTAGTTGTAGGGACTTAGGTAAATCCCTTAGCTTCTTGCTAAATGTAATTTTTCCCCTCTATGAAGTTGGTGTGAACAAAATTCTTTCATTCGATGTTTGTTGTCTTAGCGGGGTTCTCTAGGGAGGCAAAATCTGTGAATCTCACATATATACTATGGAGCAATGAACTACTTCACATGTTGCTTCTAGTCACAGTCTTTGTAACTCCCACCAAACCTTTTCCTGATGGATCTGAGTAAGAAAAGGGAGGAGGGGGATGCTGATGGATTATGTAATTCAGCTCTGAATGATTATGAACAGGTTAATTGTGAACACTTGGACCTCTGCTTGGGTATAAAATGAGCCATCTCAGCAACAGGAAGGGGGAATTTTTCTACAATCAAAGGAGAAAAGTCAGGAATGGAGTGTGTCTTAGAACCCCCAAATTCCTGCATTGACCCTCCTTGACCCAGGGACAGAAATTTGTGACCCTGGAGGAGTGGCAGAAGAGCAGCAATAGCAGAACCAGAGCACAAGACAGAGCAGTGGGCTTCCTAGCCTTTGGAGCAAGTAAGCTGAGTGGCTTGCGGCAGGAGGCTTGATTGTGGGATGGGATGCCTCTGGACACTTAATCGGAAAAGCTAGATTTACTGCTCAGAGCTAGAGCTGAGTATCTTCAGGCTTATGGTGGTGTGTTGTACCTTGTGGCATCTATTGGCAGCTCTAAAAAAGAGCTTTGTAACATTGCCAGGGGTCATGCCAAGCAGCTGAGGATCAGAAAGAGTCCTGCCTGTGGACATGATTGAGGAGAGGCTGTCCTGACTGGAAAAACTGTGTTCTGAATGTTTCCAACCTTGAATTGTAACCGACTAACTTCCCTAATCCCTAATCAACCTCATAACTGGGAATATGGCGTTGGAGTTCAGTGTGACCATTGAAATGAATTTTTGAATTCACTGAACAGAAACTGTTGTGGAGGGATGGGCTGGTGCTTTTTTTTTTTTTTTTACAGATACATATATACAGAGAGGTTTATATCAAGGAAATAGCTTACACAGTTGTGGTGGTGGTGGTTATGTGTTGTGGAGTCAGTTCCGACTCATAGCAACACTTATAGGGTTTTTGAGGCTGTAAATCTTTACGGGAGCAGAAAGCCTCTTCTTTCTTTCACAGAACAGCTGATAGTTTCGAACTGATGACCCTGAGGTTAGCAACCCAATCCGTAACCACTACGCTACCAGCACTCCTTCACACAGTTGTAGAGGTAGGCAATTCCAGGTCTGTAGGTTGGATAAAAAGCTGAAGGCTTCTCTTGACTCAGGGGCTGATGAACTGAAGATCTGCAGGTTAGACCACAGACTCTGGCTGCAGAACAGGTAAGATTGGTAAGATGGGAGGCTACTCATTACAGAGATGCAAATAAAAATAACAATGAGATATCATCTCATACCAGCATTAATAGCAAAGTTCAAAAAACAGAAAACAAATGCTAGCAAGGGTGTGAAGAGACTTGGACCCTCCTACACTGCTGGAGTGCTGATGTGGCACTGTGGGTTAATGCACTGGACTGCAAGATTGGTTTGAACTGCAAGATTGGCAGTTCAAGCTCACCAGCTGTTCTTTGGAAACACTATAGAGGGTCACTATGGGTCAGAACAGACTTGACAGAACTTAACAGAAACACATTGCTTGTGGGACTGTAAATAGTTCAACCACTCTGGAAAATACAGTGGTGCTTCCTCAGAAAGTTAAAAATAAAAATATCTTAAAACCCAGCAAGTTCTCTACTTAGTATATGTTGTTGTTGTTATGTGCTGTGGAGCCGGTTCTGACTCATAGCAACCCTGTACAGGGTTTCCAAGGCTGTAAATCTTTACGAGAGCAGAAAGCCTCATCTTTTCCATTGGGGCAGCTGGTAGTTTTGAACTGCTGACCCTGAGTACAGCAGCCCGATTCGTAACCACTACGCGACCAGAGAAATTCAAGTCAGGACACAAGTATATATACACATACCCAGGTTCATCATAGCACTATTCACAATAGCAAAAAGATGGAGACAACCTAAGTAACTATCAATGGAAGAATGGATAAACAAACTTTGGTATATACACACAATGGAATACTATACAACAGTGAAGAATAATGATGAATCTGCAAAATATCTCATAACCTGGACATTATGCTGAGTGAAATTATTCAATCAAAAAAGGACAAATACTGTATGAGACCTTTATTGTAAAAACTTAACACTTTTCATACTAAAACATTTTTACTAGGGGTGAAAAGGAGGGGAGAGTAATTCACTGGCTAGAGGATAGACCTGTGTTAGATTTGGTGACAGGGAGGGAAATATACAGGAAAGAGAAAGGCAATATGCAAGAAGAGGGAGGATGGCAGAAGAGTAATGAAGATAGGTGAAGACACAAGGAGGTATGCAT
>NW_006408587.1:9703187-9704045 GCF_000296735.1 Chrysochloris asiatica
AATGTCCTTCTCAATCATTCCATCTATCAGGGAAAAAAGGAACAATGAAGTAATGATCCTTCTCAAATATTCTACCTTTAGGGTCTCTGCTTAATTCCTGAGATAACTATCTGTGTGTGTTTAAGCGATTCCTATTCTCCTTGTCCTGTACTCCTTCTAGGACCACAAAGGCATCCCAGCCAATGTATAAACTTCCTCATTTGCAGGGTCCTCACTTGAGACTCAATGACTAAACCAACTCCATTTTGTTTAAGTCAGTACATCCCTGCTATCACTATTAAGATCCTCAATGAAAACCTAGGGACTAGTTTAGGACCTCTGATACATGGCATAAATACACTGTTAAACATAACTGAAAACATACAAGCAGAAGGCAAAACCTATGACTGGGACTTATTGAAAGCTAGGCACTTAAGCGCATCAAAGGATTTCACCATAAGAGTAAAAAGAGAATCCACAAACTTGTAAAAAATGTGTGACAACAATATATCAGTCAAAGGAGTATTCGCCAAAATTTATAGAACACTTCAATGCTTCAGCAAGAAGAAGGCAAATAACCCAAATTTTAAAAAATGGACAGAATATATGAACAAACACTTCACCAAAGAAGACATTCAGGTGGCCAACGCACAAATCAAGAAATGCTCATGATCATTAACTATTTCTTGTTGTTATTAGGTGCCATTGAATCAGTGCTGACTCACAGTGACCTTATGCACAGCAGAACAAAACAGTGCCCAATCCTGGGCCAACCTCAGTATTGTTGCCATGCTTGAGCCCATTGATGCTGCACTTGACCAATCCATTTCGCTGGCGGTCTTCCTCTTTTTCTCTGACCTCCTGCCATACCAAACATGA
>NW_006408587.1:9705000-9706968 GCF_000296735.1 Chrysochloris asiatica
CCTGTACAGGGTTTCCAAGGCTGTAAATGTTTTACGGGAGCAGAAAGCCTCATCTTTCTCCCGCGGAACAGCTGGTAGTTTCGAACTGCTGACCTTGTGTTTCCCAGCCTGATTCGTAACCACTATACTACCAGAGATTCTTTGATAGGACCGTAAAATGGTGCAACCACTGTGGAACATGGTAGGATACTTTCTCAAAAAGTTGGAACTAGAAATACTGGATGACCTAGCAGTCCTTCTCTGTGGTATATATCCTCAAGTAGTAACAGCTGTGACAAGACTAGACCTATGCACGCCGATGTTCATCACAGCACTATTCTTGTTCCCCTTTGTGAGGTCGGACCATCACAGGAACTTATGATAAAGTTTTCAGAAAATTGAAAACTGCATTAGTGAGGTTTAGGTTAGGAAACTGTATTCAGGAATTTTTTCCCCCATCTTAACCATGTTCTTGCTCATTCTTTAAGAGTGCTGAAGGCTGTCCTATGAGAATTGCTTTGTAAAACTTAATTTCATCTACCTTACAGCCCTGATTTTGCCCCTTCAGACTTTTTTATGTTCCCTAAACTCAAAAAACATTTAAAAAGGGGAAGAAAAAAAAAAAAGGAATGTGATTTGAGCCCATCAAGGAAGCCAAAACTACTATTTTGTTGTGTAAATTGAAGTACAGATTTCTTCAGGGAAAGGTTAGAGAAGAACACACTGCTTTCAGAAGTATATAGTCCTACATGGAGGAAATGCTAAGAAACAATAGCTTCACATTTTGATATTTTCAAAGATGTCTACGATTTTTTGGAGCAATACTTTTTTTTAAAGTTTTTATTGTGAATTATGTGATAGTTTACATGGAAGAACACCAGCTCTACATTCGTCCTATCGTATTTTGTTTCATTGCAATGATTACAATCCCCTCCATGCATTATCAAACAACCAAAGGGTACACCCAGCAAGCCTGCCCCCAGCTGTCAGCACACAGCCCCTGAATCCAGAGTCCCCAGCTTGGAGCAATACTTTTTGACTTACTCTCATATTTCTAGAAAAAGATAAGAGCAGTAAACTTCTCTAAGGTTAAATTGCTTCATATGTAAAATGGTGCTAATAATGCTTCACTCACAGAGTTGTAAGTGTTAAATAAAATACAAAAGAGCTCTTTGTAAATTTTAACTAACAATCCAAACCAGGATTTTCTTGCTGTAGAACCCTAAACCCTTTAGAATGGACAGATCTCTCAGGTTAGACATATAAATTTGTATATATGTGCATTTCTTCTCTGTGTATGTGTTGTGTGTGAGTGAGGGTGTGTTTTTATATATTTATAGGCTTTCAAAAGAATTCATTGGCTCCCCAATCTGTCATTAAAAAAAAAAAAATCCACATATACAAAAGAACACTTAAAATGAAAATCGTTTTTAGAAATCAATCAAATACAGAAAGAGGGCAGTTGATTAGGTTGATAGTCTTTCATTTAGGTGTTGCTGAATTTTGATCACTTCCAATGACCAAAATAGTAACAAGTTCCATATAACCATATTTTCTTATTATTTTCTAAACTCTTTCACTCTGGCGATTTTACTTTTATTGGAATTCATCAAGTATTTTTTCAAAGCTCTTCTGAACTGCAGTTTCACATGTGTGAAGTTCAAGGGTAAGAGGAAAACAACACATATTCCAAATTAAGATGTGTTGGTTTTGGTTCAAGTTTAGCATCTGGTAGGATACGCATTTTGTTTCTTTCATAATGTATTCCTTGCAGCTATGGAAGCACATAGTCTAAGAATGTTAGAACTAGCTGGACTCATGCAGATCAGCTCACTCAGTCTTCTTAATTTACATTTAAAGACACTGAGAAAAGGACAAAGTTAAATTTTATTGGGATTTTAAAGCCAGCCAAAATCCCAGAACTTTCTGCCAATTAAGATGTTTCTTTTTATGAAGGTACCAAGAGACACAGGAAAGAGTATAAGAGTT
>NW_006408587.1:9708348-9710190 GCF_000296735.1 Chrysochloris asiatica
ACTAACAACAACATACTACCACTTTGGTGGTAGTGGTTATGTGCCGTGGAGTTGGTTCTGACTCATAGTGACCCTGAACAAGGTTTCTGAGGCTGTAATCTTTACAGGAGCAGAAAGCCTCATCTCTCTCCTGCTGAACAGCTGGTAGTTTCGAACTGCTGCCCTTGCGATTTGCAGCCTGATTCATAACCACTATGCTACCAGAGCATGACCAGTTTAATTACCATTATCTCTCTTTTGGAGCTCTTCATTTACTTCCTGACTGGTGTGTCTGCTTCCACTCTGGTCTTCCTTTCCTTCATTCTCTACCCAACAGCCAGAGGACCATTAATCAAGTGTAAATCCCCTCTTTTAAGACCTTTCTGGAGTTCTATTTCTTGAATGGTATTATGAAGAGTTTCATGGATCCACTCTCCAGTAAACAACCATAGATAGTGAAAACTAAGTATACAAAAGCAACCAGTTTTTAAAAAGAGAGTATAAAGAATCAATGCAAAAATCAACCATTAAAATCTTGATAAATTGTCTTAAAAGCATACAGCAAATGAAACAAACATTTGTTCCAGGATATCTGCTGAGAATCTATAGAATTTGACTGATAATCCACTTCCTTAAGCCTGTCTTCTGATTTCAGCTTGATGACGGAAGCTCCAATCAAGTTAGATGCCACCAAGAAAATGCAGATCCACATAACCTCAATCAGAGTGTGGGAAAATTAAAGCATAAGGATAGCCTTTCAGAATGGATATTTTTTGGGTTGTTATTGTTGGTAAATGCCGGTGAGTTGGTTCCAACGCATAGTCAGAACCTTATATAGGGTTTCCAATGAGTGGCTGGTGAACTTGAACCACCTATTTTTTGGTTCAAACTAACTTTGCAGTCCAATGAATTAACCTTCAGCACCAATACACATAGGCAATGAAAGGAGGCTGGTAGTTCCATGGGGGAAAGAAGCTAAACCATCTAGAAAAGCCCTGTTGGGATCAAAACAAACTTCAAAGACTTGCATCAAAAACTACTTTTCCTAAGGAGCTAGAATTAAATTGGATCAGACTATGTTGATCTTGTTGTTAACTTAGCCATTTAGTTGGTTCTGACTCATAGAGACCCGAGAAAGTGTTTCAGAGAAGCAGCTTGTGTTTCACAGTCCAGTGCTGATACTATAGTGCCACACCAGAAGTCCCTGAAGCCATTTATTTCCCAGGGCCTTGCCAACAACAATAATCAACTAACAATTAGTGGAGCCTGGCAATGGCAGACAGTTTAACAGAGAGATCAGGTAAAGACACAGATGAGAAGAGTCCTGCTAGAAGTACTGTCATTCCCAGGTGAAGTATGCTCAAGCCTACACCGTCTGGGGAGCAGCATCAGAGGCTTCATACAGTGAGACAAATAGACTTTACTAAAATAATTCAGACAAGATACCAAACAAATAAGCTAGAAAACAATAACAAAAACAAGTTCAGATGGTTGGGACACAGAATCAGTATCCAGAGTTGCTACAATGTAGTACCTAAAATGTCCAGGTTTTTTTGTTTTTGTTTTTGTTTTTGTTTAATTTAAGGTTTTTATTGTGGACTGAGTGAAAGTTTACAGGGCACATCATCAGTTTCACATTCAACAATTCATATAATTTGTTTAATTACATTGATTATAATCCCCTCCATATACCACCAGTTAAAAGTATTTCTCTCACAGAGCCATTGCCATGCTGCAATGAGTTTCAATGACTGGTAAGACTGAGGAATTCGCACTGACCACCTAAGACAGGCAGCGTCCCTTAAACAAACAATAAATAAGGAGGACTATGATGCAGACCGTGCAGACCCAGTCAGGAGGTCA
>NW_006408587.1:9711800-9713779 GCF_000296735.1 Chrysochloris asiatica
TACCTTTTTTCACATTGTAATTGTTTTGATCATAGACTGAACTCCCAGATCCTCTGTTCTTATAATTTTATTCTGTTCTTGACTCTTTCATTTGTTGACTGAGAAGAACATAATAGTTAAAGTGAGTAGAGGTAAATGGTGTTAACATGTATGGAACATGTATGGAACATGTATGGGCTTGCAACTATGTAATGAAGCAAAGTATATGATTTGTTGAATGTAAAACTGAAGATCTGCTCTGTAAATCTTCATTCAACTCACAAAAGTTTTTTGAAAATCAAGAAATAGTGAAAAAGAACCAAGTGAAATTCTGGAGTTGAAAATTATAATAACTGAATGAAAATGAAATGAAAAACTTACTAGAGGATCAACTGACAGAAGAGAGAATTATCATGTATATAGAGATTATATAATAAAAAAAAAATCAGGGAGTAAAAATGATAGAAAATAAACAGAGAGCCTTCAAGCATTTTGGGCACCATTAAGCACATCAACATATGTATAACAGAACCACCAGAAGGAAAGGAAGAGAGAAGAGTAGGAACAAAAAAATCACCTCAGAAGAGGCTAGGTGCACTTTTCTTTGGTCCTCCCACATTTGTATTCATCGCACACCAGCTACCTCGGTCATGTTTCCTAAGTTTGGCTCCAACAAGATCAAAATCATGTTCCTGAGATGCATCAATGGGAAAGTTTGTGCCATATCACTCAACCCCAGCAAGAGCTTCTGAGTTTATCTGACAAAATGTTGGTGATGATTTGGAAAGGAAGGTGGAATGGCAACAAGAGTCACAGTGAGGAAATGGGATAATCGATGTTGCATTGAGGGACTTGCACTCAGTTAAGAAAATGAAGTGTATAATTTATTGAATATTAAACTGATAATCTGCTCTGTAAACCTTCATTCAATTCACAATAAAAAGTTTAATATATACTATATTAAAATATACATTTAAAATTAAATAAAAAATAAATTTAATTTAATTTAAAATTTTTTTATTTAAAAAAAAGTTTGTTGATGATAGGAATTAAAGATTACATTTAAACTGATTATTTAGAACAGGGTCTGTCAGTTTGTTGTACTGTGGTGGCTTATATGTTAGTGCAATTCTGGAATTTATGCCATGGGTATTTTAAATACTAGCAGGGTTACCCATTTTTACCCATGGTGGACAGGTTTCAGCTGATCTTACAGTCAAAGAAGGCAGACTAGGATAAAGGAGAGACAAACTACTTCTGAATATTTAGTCACTGAAAACCTTTTAAATAGCGGCGAAACACTGTCAGCACCAGAACACTGAAACATAATGAATACCACTAGAATATTGTCAGATATAGTGCCAGAAGATGAGCCATTCAGGTTGGAAGGAATTCAGAAGACAACTGGGGAAGAGCTACTTCCTCAAAGTAGAATTGACTGTGATGACGTGAATGGAATAAAGCTTTAAGGACCTTCATTTGCTGATGGGGCTCAACTCAAAATGAAGAGAAATAGCTGTAAACATCCATTAATAACTGGAATATGGAATGTAAGGAGTATGAATCTAGGAACATTGGAAGTTGTCAAAAATAAAATGGAATGCATAAACTTTGATATCCTGTTGTTGTTGTTAACTGCCGTTGAGTCGGTTCCGACCCATAGCGACCCTGTACAAGGTTTCCGAGGCTGTAAATCTTTACGGGAGCAGAACGCCTCATCTTTCTCCCGCGGAGAGGCTGGTAGTTTCGAACTGGCTAGGTGTTAGTAAATTGAAATGGACTGACCGTTTTGAATCTGATAATCACATGGTTTACTATGCCAACAATGACAAATTGAAGAGGAGTGACATTTTATTTATCACTGAGAAGAACATATTAAGATATGTCTTGAAGTACAATGCTATCTGTGATAGGATAATATTCATACACCTACAAGGAAGAGTAGAGTCCTGGTGTGGTGCTATGGGTTAATGCACTGTACTGCAAAGTTGGTTTGAGCT
>NW_006408587.1:9714647-9716865 GCF_000296735.1 Chrysochloris asiatica
AAATATTACAATGAAATTTGCAAAGACCTGAATAAGAAAATCAAAAGGGAAGAACATGCTCAGCATTCCTCAAGCTGAGGGAACAGAAGACAAAAACAAACAATAAAAATCAAGCTTTGACTCGCAATATTGCAATTGTTGTTAAGTGCCCATAGTGACCCTGTATAAGGTTTATGAGGTGCGGCTGGTGACCTTGAACCACCGACCTTGACTTTGCAGTTCAAACAGCTTTGCAGTCTGGTGCATTAACCCACAGCGCCACACCAGGACTCCAAGAGCACAGAGGGTGGTTCAAACCTACCAGCTGCTCTGAGGTAGAAAGATGAAGCTGTCTGCTGCTGTGAAAATTTCATCTCAGAAACCCTGAGAAGCAGCTCTGCTCTGTCCTATAAAGCTACTATGAGTCAACTCGATGGCAGGGGATTTGATATGGTGTGAGTTTAAGAATTTTGATGGCAATTTTAGTTAAGCAACATTCTGTAACTTTAGAGAAGTTGGGACTGCAGATAAGCATAGCCAACCTGGTGAAGATGTAAACCCAGTTGGGAAGGCGTTCTTTTTTAAATCCCAGACATCAGGATCAGAAGGTACTGCAAGATTACAGTGGCGACTGTGTCTTCCAATTGCTGAATTTTTGCTTAATTCTGCACAATCCTTCTTTCTCTGAACCTACCTTATAGTATGTGGTGTGCCTCCTCTCTAGGGAATTCTTTTGTCCTGAGCTGGTCTCAAGGAGAAAATCAACTCCTAAGAGTTAATGAAAAGCTCCTTTTGTATTTTTAACTTTAATTTGATCCTCTTAGCTTTAATCCCAAAGGTGGTATGTGTGCTGAATGGTGAGTGTGAAGGTGTGTTTTTTCTGCTTGCAAGTTGGTTTTCAAAGGTCAGGCAGCAAGCCTTAGTCATGCTAATGGAAATCTAACATTTCATGGAATCAGAATTTTCTAGCTCAAAGGATTTTAAAGATCTTCTGAATGAGGCCAAGTCAATGATTATTACTGGCTAAATCAGAAATGTGAATCAGATCCTCTGGCTTGAAACCTAGCGTTGTTTTCATTTATGAAACTCCCCTGGATATTTGCTAGGGGCTCTTACATCACCAAGTACCCTTCCTAATCCATAACGGTGTCAGACTTTCTGTTGAATTAGTAAAAAGTTAACTGTTACTCTCCCACCAGATCCTTCCATTTCCCCTCTAGAATAGCAGGAAATAAAGAAAGTAAACTGTTACTTACAAAGGAGCACCAATATACTAAGCT
Organism: Chrysochloris asiatica; assembly: GCF_000296735.1. Taxonomy (NCBI): domain Eukaryota; kingdom Metazoa; phylum Chordata; class Mammalia; order Afrosoricida; family Chrysochloridae; genus Chrysochloris; species Chrysochloris asiatica. The sequence continues at coordinate 9,715,907 of NW_006408587.1, forward strand.
CTGATTTCTCAACAGATACCATGCAGGTAAGAAGGCAATGGGATAACATATACAAAACTGTGAAAAGAAAAATATTGCCAACCAAGAATCATACATCCAGCAAAGCTGTCCTTCAAATAGGATGGTGGAATTAGGATATATCCAGATAAACAGAAATTAAAAGAATTTGTAATAACCAGAGCAAACTTTGCAAAACCTAGAAAGAACCAACAACAGCAGACAACAGCATGAGATTAACATACATGACAACACCACCCAGAACTCAGTCCAGATATAGAAGTAGTTAAACTAAAACAAACCTACAAGACTGAAAATAGGGAACCAGAGCTATTAATATGTAATGAGGTCAACTACAAAGCAAAAAGAGGAAATAGTGTAGATACAGAACTTCCAAACGGTAAGGAAGTCATGTAGATTTCAATATAAAACAGACTGTTTTAAAACAAAGAAAAAAAATTAATATATTACAGGACAACCTCAAAGAAAATTAATACACTTTCACATCAAAATAAAAGAAGAAAATCAGAAAGGTTTAGTAAACAAAAGACTTGAAAATGAAAAGAAAACCCACAAATAAAATGAATTCAGTGCAGAAAACTATGTGCAACAAAGAAGCCAGCAGCACCACAAAAGACACACAGAAAAATGACAGCAATCAATTCATACCTACTGAGAATAACACTGAATGCAAATGGATTAAATGCACCAGTGAAGAGACAGAGAGAGCAGACTGAACAAGAAAACAGGATCCTTCAATATGTGAACTACAAGAGACACATCAAAGAGTTGGAAACAGCCTAAATATATATCAACAGACAAATGGTTAAACAAACTTTGGTACAAACATGCAATGAAATACTATATACAATGTTGAAGAATAATGATGAATCTGCAAAGCACCTCACAACATGAAGGAACTGGAGAACAGTATGCTGAGTGAAATTAGTCAATAACAAAAG
>NW_006408587.1:9717910-9719547 GCF_000296735.1 Chrysochloris asiatica
CACTATGCTACCAGAGCTCCTTGGAGGCAATTTTAATCACTGTAATGAAGCAAAGGATATGATTTGTTGTATGTAAAACTGATATCTGCTCTGTATCCATCGCTCAATCCACAATAAAAAGTTTAAAAAAGTAAAGAAAAGAAAGCGAACTGGCAGAATGAATTTGGAGTTTTAAAGCAGTATTATCAGCTTGAATGAATGACCTTTGGAACCTCTGCTACTCAAGTCATTCTATCAAGTGGAAATTGAATCTATGAAGAACATTCTCCATTCTTACCACAATCCCTAAAGGATACACATATCCCAGAACCTAGTTGTCAGAAAATACTAACTCTGATCCACTGTATAATATCATATATGAGGATGGAAGGCCAGATACCTTTCCAAAATAAACACTTTTTCATGACTAACACATGCATCTGGTCAGAGACTGAAGGCTCCCAGATATTCTTAGGGTGTATTTGTGGAATTGAATTGAATTGGATTGGATTCATTTTTGCTGTAATTGTTAAAAAGATTAGGGCTTTGTCTTTCAAAGAGCAGCTTCCTGAAAGCAGGACCCTAGAGGACATCTGTTGTTTTCCTGCACAGTGCTTAATTGATGTGCATCTTCCTCCTAAAAATACTCTTTACCTCTGGAAAACAGCCCCTCCTCCACTCTCAATCCCCATGACTTTGGCCAAGTCCGGACTCCAGAGGAGACCATCGTCTTCTGGCATGACTGGTTGTTTCAGAATCAATAAGCCAAAAGGAGACACTCTTTATAACACATAGTCCCCATAGACTCTTACTCTTTATCCTGAAAGTGGATTGAGAGTTTGTAGAGGGTTGGGCGCCTGGTACTGACATATTGCTACTACATGAAGCTGAAGACTTGAAGCTGGCATAACAGAAGGCAGAGCCAAAAGATGAGAGAAACAGGCTAGGTGGCATCCACTGAAGCTTGAATCCATTTGTCTGAAGCCTGGAATATGAACCCATAGTATCTCTTTTAGCTTAAGGGAGTTTAGTTTTCTGCCACTTGTATTGAAAAGGGTCCTAATTTGTATAAGAACATTTCCCTTCTCACTTCTTCTTTGGTATTCTCCCAAACCATACAGAAAATAGGCATCTAGGCCATGGGAAGGTAAGCCAGTTCACTTTGGTGCACTCTGATTTCTCTCTAATCTTCACCCTACTAATACAACAAAATGCTAATTACTCAAAGATGCCTTGACTTTCGTCATTGAAGGCTTCTCTGGGAAAATTATAGAATGATGCAGAAAGCATAAAAAGAACATGGAGGGAATATACACAGTCACTATACCAAAAGGAAATGGTTGATGTTCAACTGGTTCAAGAGGTAGCATATGATCAAGAGCCAATGATACTCAAGGAAGAGTCCAAGGTGCACTGAAGGAATTGGCAAAGAACAAGTCACCAGAAATTGATGGAGTACAAATTAAAATCTTTCAAGAAAGTGAGGTGGCACAGGAGACACTCACTCATCTATGCCAAGAAATTTGGAAGATAACTCTCTGGCCAACTGATTGGAAAAGATCTGTATCTGTCCCCATTCCCAAGAGAGGTGACCCAAAGGAATGTGGAAATCATCAGTCAATCTCTTTGATATCCCATGTGAGTAAAGGTTTACTAAA
>NW_006408587.1:9720346-9731218 GCF_000296735.1 Chrysochloris asiatica
GCCTAACCATCAACACTCATGGAAGCAGCAGTCAAGAAATCAAATGACATGTTGCATTAGGCAAATCTGCTGCACAAGACCTTTCTAAAGTGTTGAAGAGCAAAGATGTCAGCTTGAAGACTAAGGTGCGCCTGACCCAAGCCATGGTATTTTCAATAACTTCATATGCATGCGAAAGCTGGACACTGAATAAGGAAGACTGTAGAAGAATTGATGCATTTGAGTTATGGTATTGGAGGAGAATATTGAAATTACCATGGGCTGCCAAAAGAACAAACAGATCTGTGTTTGAAGAAGTACAGCCAGAGTGCTCCTTGGAGGCCAAACTTTGTCTCTCATACTTCAGATATATTGTCAGGAGGGAACAGTCACTGGAGAGGGATATCATGTTTGGTAAGGTGGAAGTTCAGAGAAAAAGAGGAAGACCACCAGCAAAATGGATTGACAAAGTGGCCACATCAATGGGCTCAAGTTTGGCAACAATTGTGAGGTTGGCCCAGGACCGGGTAGTGTTTTGTTCTGTTGTGCATAGGGTTGCTATGAGTTGGTACCGACTCGATGGCACCTAACAACAAAAACATACAGGAGTATGGTAAAGCACTCAAAGTTTAATGTATGTTGGATATACAGGAGGCAGAGGAACTGTGTGTCCTCCAAAGACTGCCTTCCTAGGAGAAAGGGAAAAGAGAATTTATAAACATATGGGGCATAGAGTAGAAATCCTAGGAACATTTAGAAACTTCTCCATTGTTCTTCTTATCTCAAGTTGCACTGATCCCTTAGGGCAGTAGTGCGGAATTGTAGTTCCAGCCATAAGTTGTTTTTGTTAAGTGCCTTTGAGTGGGTTCTGACCTATATCAACCCTGTATAGGGTTTTTGAGGAGTGGCTGGTGAGCTTGAACCGCCGACCTCGTAGTTCAAACCAATTTTGCAGTGCAGTGCATTAACCCACAGCACCACATCAAGATTCCAGGCATTACTTTTGTTGTTGTTGTTGTTAAGTGTCGTCGAGTCGGTTCTGACCCATAGCGACCCTGAACAGGGTTTCCCAGGCTGTAAATCTTTATGGGAGCAGAAAGCCTCATCTTTCTCCCGCGGAACAGCTGGTAGTTTCGAATTGCTGACCTTGAGGTTCGCATCCCAATTCGTAACCAGTACGCTACCGAGTTAATTAAATGTTTGATCAAATATAGCTGGCTAATTTTTAAGTTGATAATTTTGTATGGCCCTAGAATGATGTTATACATTTTGGTGGAAATAAGGTTCCCCACCCATTCCTTAGGAGAACTTCAGGAACTTCTTTATTCCTGTAAGAGTCCTTGGTGTGGAACTTAAGTAGTGATTAACCTAAAGCAAAGTACAGACCAAGGTTAGCACTAATGACCTCTCTCTCTCCTTACAAGATGGAATCACTTTAGCTAGTTGTGGCACCATTACCACCAGCATGATAACTTTGAAACATACCTCAGGCTCAATGAGAAGTATTTTGTTCAAAATAATACAGCTGGTAAGTGGTGAAGCCAAAACCAAGGTCTGGATTTACATGCAGACACTGCACAGTATATATATCACACTTTCAAAGCAATTATAGTCACCTTGGATTTATGGTGTGACACTGTAGGATAAGCACAGGACCACAGGTTTGTTTGAACCACAAGGCTGGCCGTTCAAACTCACCAGCTGCACCTCAGAAATCCTATACTGGGTCGCTATGAGTCAGAACCAACTTGAAGGCTGATAAAAACAACAACATATATGTTACAGCTGCATTGTCCCAGACAGTAGCTACTAGTCTCAAGTAGCTATTTAAATTTAAATTAATTAAAGTAAAAATCACAATTATTTATCATACTAGTCATGTTCCAAATACTAGCTAACCATATGCAGGGATTTTAACAATTTTTGGAAAAATTACATTATTTTTAATTCCATTTTTCCATGAACTATTTGAAGCCCCCTCATACATGGCTTTAGTTGTTGTTACATGTCATTGAGTCAGTACCAACTCATAGAGACCCTATGCATAAGAGAAAGAAACACTGCCCGGTCCTGAGCCAACCTCACAATTGTTGCTAGATTTGAGCCCATTGCTGCTGCCACTGTGCCAATCCATCTCGTCAGGGGTCTTCCTCTTTTTCTCCAACCTTCCGTTTTATCAAACATGATATCCTTCCCCAGGGACAGGTCCCTCCTGACAATATGTCCGAAGTATGAGAGACAAAGTCTGGCCATCCTGCCTTCCAGGGAGCAATCTGACTGTACGTCTTCCAACACAGATTGGCTTGTTCTTTTGTCAGCTCATGGTTCTTTTAATATTCTCCTCCAACACCATAGCTCAAATGCATCAATTCTTCCGTGGTCTTCCTTATTCACTGTACATGGCTACTGACTGTTATATTGGATAGTACAGACATAGAACATGCCCATCACCGCAGAAAGTTTACTGGATAGTACTGCCCTAGAAACAGAAGCCCTACTAGTGTATTGGATTACAAACTGGGCTGCTAACCACAAGATCAGCAGTTCGAATCTACCAGTCACTCCATGGGAGAAAGATGAGGCTTTCTGCTCCTAGAAAGATTTAGTCTCAGACAGGCTTCCCAAGGTTACGAAGCTTAGAAAAAATTTGGTGAAAATTGGCAAAGTAAGCCAATTGACAGATGATGAGCTGTAAGCTATTTAGCCTCCCGCCTATCTATTCCACACTGTCGAAACACTTAAATGGGATTGACAGGGCCTAGCGTCTTGTCTCTAGGATGAGTGCCTTTGAAACAAGCTGCTTAGTAAAGGGTGATTAATCTGTTGTTATATCGAGTCCCTTGAAAGTACTATATAAATAAGTATATATTAAAATATGCATCTCTCTACCCAGCTCTGATGTATTATGTAAGTGTGTATTTCTTGGGATTTGGAAAAACATGACGCTCAGGCTGGTGATTCATTAAGGATACATTTCTCACTGACATTTCTATAGATCATCATTCTCCAAGCTCAAACTATCTTCCTAGATCTCTGGGCCCATTTCCCTTCCAGATTAAAACCCTCTGGGAAAAAGATCCAATCACTTCAAATCTAACAGGAAGTAAAGCTCTTTAAATTTGTAGCAGATATTCAAATTGGGAAATGGTAACTATGGTGTAAAATAACCTTCTTTATTGGATAGAAAATACACAGGGAAGATTTTATTGTCCCTAGATACTACATGTGAGTTATTCTCACAGAATAAAACATCAAAAAGAAGGTTGGTTTTCTTTGTTACAAAAAATGATGAATATATAATGCCCAGGACTCAGGGTGACCGTTAATTACTGGTTTGACATAAATATTTGCAAACATTTCCCATTTGCTTATGTAGAATAGTTGGAAATAAGCTTGCAATTTTCAGAAAATTGAAGAAGGGGGTGTGTGTGTCACTTTTTAGCCCTAGTGCTTCCTGGTTGGATGGGTAATTTCATACCAGGAGGTAGCCATGGCGACCATAAAAGTTACTCATGTGACTAACGATGCAACTAATGATGCCCACAATTACTTAATTGCAGGCATGCTTAACTGCTTTTGCCATTTCCTGAGGGTGTTTATGGCTAATTGTATCTGCAAGTGGGTAACTACAGGTGCAATCAGATGTGTTCCTAATTTTTACATTTGTGCTGACAACAGGAGAATAAACCACCCCTTCTAAAAAGCGGAGCTATAAAAAAAGGAGGGTTGAAATGAGTTCTTGCAAATTTCAGGGTGATGGGATAGTCTCCAATTTGAAAACAAATACAAGGCATTTAATGTTTAAGCAGAGAAGAGCTATGGGTCATCAGCTGACCCTTTTCCTGACTTTGTTCTCTTTCCCTAACTCTGCATTTTCTTCTTTCCCTGAGGTCCTCCTACTCGGACACTTGCTACTACTCCTACCAAATGTGGCTTCTTACTTTCTCATTAGAATCCTATGGCACTTGTACCATTACGTTATTTCCTTATGTTATATCGACTGCATGGTTACTTATTTTACAAATACATTTTATAAATGGCGTGATATATGTGTGTACAAATGAACCCTATAATATATGAATATATACCCGGGACACAGAAGAGGACATGGAGAGAGGAATATCCTTGCTGACATCAGATGGATCTTGGCAGAAAGCAAAGAATACCAGAAAGATATCTACTTGTGCTTTATTGACTATGTAAAGGCTTTGACTATATGGATCATGACAAACAATAAATAACATTGAAAAGAATAGATGTTCCAGAACACTTAAATATGCTCCTGGGAAACCTGTATAGAGACAAAGAGATAGCTACTAGAATAGAACAAGGGTATACTGAATGGTTTAAAATCAGGAAAGGTGTGTGCCAGGGTTGTATTCTTTCATCATATTGTTCAATCTGTATGCTGAGCAAACAATATGAGAAACTGGATTATATGAAGAAGAACATGGCATCAGGATTAGGAAGAAGACTCATTAACAAACTATGATATGCAGATGATACAATCATGTTTGCTGAAAGCGAAAAATACTTAAAATATTTACTGATGAAGACCAAAGGCCACAGCCTTCAGAGTGGGTTGCACCTCAATGTAAGCAAAATAAAAATCCTCACCAGTGGACCAGTAAATAACATCATGATAAATGAAGAAAAGACTGAAGTTGTCAAATACTTCATTTTGCTTGGCTCAACCATCAACACTCATGGAAGCAGCAGTCAAGAAATCTGAAGATGTATAGCATTAGGCAATTTGCTGCACATAACCTCTTTAAAGTGTTTGGAACCAACTTGATGGCACTTGACAACAACAACAACAACAACAACCCTGAGACAATTGGTTGGCTTTTGAAGTTTTCTCATCAGAAGTTAACATACCAAATGTGGCTGCATAGCATTTCAAATACCTTTATCAAAACCCCACTTGACAGTTTTTAATCATTATAAGGAATGTTAGAAACATTTTTAACGGATAAAATGAATGATGATTCAAAATGCATCCTTGCTCTTGTGTGCATGAGGTACTTGTATCCAGCAAGCTTTCAGTGGAAACACTTTTAACAGTGCTTGAGATCTAATGTTACATTGGTTCTGTGACTCTTCCTTCATGAAGGCTGTCACCTTATTCTCCAGAAGACTGGCTGTCATCATGGTATTCTTGTGTTTCCACCTTATTGTTGTTGTTAATTGTTGCTGTGTCGGTTCTGACTCATAGCAACCCTGTATAGGGTTTCCAATGAGTGGCTGGTGAATTTGAACTGCCAACCTTACTGTTCAAAGAAACTTTCAATCCAGTGCTTATCCTACAGCACCATACCAGGAATCCAGTTTAGAGAGAAACTATTATGCTTACAGTGACTATGGTAGAGAATGAGTCTTTCCAAAACCCTAGAGAACCAGTTGTATGATTGTTGTTAAGTACCATCAAGTCATTTCCAACTCATAAGGAACCTATATAGGGTTTCCTAGGAGCAGCTGGTAGGTTTGAACCATTGTTTTTTTGGTTAGTAGTACAACGCTTATCCTACATATTTTGGAAGAATTTGATCTAACAGTTTACCTGGTGTGGAGATTATAAGGTGGATTGTATATACCGTGATTCACTTTAAGCATCAGAGGCTATTGATATTTATCAAAAGAGCCTGGTAGTTGCCATGAATGGTCAAATTAGCTTAGGTCAGTTCAGGACCTCCTGGTTTCTTTTTACATTTCTAAAAAGAGCAAAATAAAAAAAAAAAACAACACAAGGATGCAAAGTAAGTAGTTACAGTTGGCACTATACATAGAGAGAAAGACACATTTTCTAATAAGAAACTACCTTTTCCCCAAGGGTGGTCTACCTTCATCCATATCTTGCCTAGATTCTGGCCCTCCTAAACCAGTTGCAGTTGAGTTAGTCCTGACCACATGTTTGTCAAAGAACTGTGTTCATAAGTTTTTGCTTTTTGTATGGTTTTCAATGGTTGTGATTTTTCAGAAGTAGATTACCAGGCCTTTCTTTCAAGGCTCCTCTGAGTGGAGTTAAATTGCTAGTTAATTGCTGAGTGCTTAATCATTGCACTACTTGGGGACACTGACTCTGCTGGGCTCTCTCTTTCTCCAAGTGTGATGTGATATATTTTCTCTGTCTCGTAAGAGATGCTGGTTAATTACTCAAGCTAGTCTAGTTTTTCAAACAGTATCAAATATCCCTTATGATGTACATTAACACTGTTCTGGGCACTATGGAATGAACAGAATAGTGTTTGGGTCCAATGGATGTTTTCCTGTGAGCAAGGCCTCTCATATTTACTTAATCAACTATTTTGGTATGGGACCTAAGGTGCAAGTTTTATCCAAAGCCAAATAGCAGAACTGTGAGGGCAGACAAGTAATGAAGTGGAGAAAATGTTGGTTACCAGAACTCTCTTAGGGAGAGCTCTTTATTTGATTAGAAGAAGTACTTTGACATGACGTTTGAGGTGGAAGGTGAAGTCCCAGGGGCCTTCTCCATTTACAAGAGATGTCTGCTAAACTGTTTTGCATGAAACAAGGAGACGAATTGTATTGCTCCTAAGAGAGACTGGAGAGGGAGGGTGATGGAGGGAAGGTGGGCAGGGAGACAGAGGAAAAGGAGCCAGCCACACACAGCAGCGGAAGGTTGTCTGCTATACAATGTAAACCGTCATGGTAATGCACAAATCTTTGATGAAATAACTAAATTAGTTCCATGTTTAGTATGCATGATTTCTTCCTGGAGTCTGGTGAAGATGTTTAATTTGCTATCTGGACTGAAGCTGAGCACTGCTCCTAGAGTTTTCAGTTTCATAACCCCAGAAGATTATTATTGTTTTTTCTCAAGCCAATATGGAAAGTTTATACACCAACACATACCCTATATTGTGACAGAAAGGGAGGAGTGGGCAGAGGAAGGTAAAAGGAAGATTATTCTATCACACTATGATAGGTCTAGGTGTGGCACCGTGGGTTAACACACTGGACTGCAATGTTGGTTTGAACCTCAAGGATGGTGATTCAAGCTCACCAGCTGCTCTTCAGAAATCCTAAACCGGGTTGCTGTGAGTTGGAATGGATTCGATGGCACTTAACAACAACAATATGGCAGACCAGATTCCTGGTGTGGTGCTGTAGGACAAGAACTGGACAATGAACCACAAGTTTGGCAGTTCAAACCCACCAGCTGCTCCTCAGAAACCCTATAGATGGTCCTCTATGAGTCAGAATTGACTCAACAGCACAACAACAACACGACAGGCCAGGCTGAGGGTAGCAGCAGGTTTGGAGAACTGGGCATGATGCCAGAACCTGGCCTTGAGCAATCATAGTGAGATAATGATTAAAACAAAAAACAAACTCATTACCATCAAGTTGATTCTGATTCATAGAAACCCTATAGGACAGAGTAGAATTACCCTATAGTGTTTCCAAGCAGCAGAGAGTCACATCTTTCTTCCACAGAGCAACTGGTGTGTTCCAAATGCAGACCTTCTAGTTTGCAGCTGAGCACTTAACCACTGCTGCACCAGGGTTCCTTAGAAGATGGTAGACAGTTGAAATCAATCGCTTATAAAGGTCAGAGTTCAAGGCCATAGATAGTGACATTCAAGCAAGCACTCACATTTTAGGCACAGGCTTTGCTGTAGAAAACCACACCCATGGCAACACTTTAGTTTTTTTTTTTAAGTTTTTATGGTGAATTATGTGATCGTTTACATGGGAGAACACCAGCTTACATTCATCCTATTGTATTTCATTTCATTGCAATGATTACAATCCCCTCCATGCATCATCAAACAACCAAAGGGTACACCCGCAAGTCGTCCACCCCCACCCCCCACAGCCATCAGCACACAGCATCTCTCCCTCCCTGAGTCCAGAGTCCCCAGCTGCTCCATCTCTCCGGGTCATTGTCTCTGCCTCTATCTCTGGCATCACAGCTTCTCTGGGTAGGGTCCCATACTATGCTCTTCTCACTTGATGGTCCCAGGGACCTCTGCTCCCCTCCTTCTGTTACAAAACATCTACCTTTACATTTCTGACCCTCACAGTCAATCCTGATAGCAATTATTCACTATTGTACCACATGAGTTCTATTCCCATCTCCTTTCATCAGTCTTGCCCAGACAGATTGGAAACAATTCAGTGGAGATTCTACCTTCCTCCCCACCCTCTGGATCTAGGCTCCCTCTTGAAAGCTTGTAAGCCAGTCACTTCTTGCTTTTGTACCCCTCCCCCCATTTTGGGTAGCCAATGTCTAAGTTGCCTATCCCTGTCAACCCTGTGTACCGAGGGGGTGGAATGTCCCTCATTGTAAAGATTTGTTCCCTCCTTTGACCTCTTTTGAGTATGGCAATACTTTTAAATTGCTGAATGATCTTTCACAGCTGGTGATGGAAGCAGAGATGATTAATAAAAACTTTTCATTGGTGTTGTTGACCATTCATTAGCCATCCAAGAGGCACCCAGGCTTTGTGCCTGGATCTGCCATACTCTGGATATGCTTCTGCATTCAGGAGATCTGCTCCTGCTGTGGGGTTTGAATGAAGAAGAGGATCACATGGTCAAACATTTCCTGGACACTGTGATTTTTCCAGACTCAGTGCTAAATATGCCAAAGAGAATAAGACACTGCCCTTCTTTCATCCAGAAGAGAGACAGGAGAAAGACCATTACAATATGTCACAAACAAAGACGTCTGGAAGCTCCAAAGGATGCTCACAGTTCAGGGAAAGCTTTCATTGGGAAGTGGTTGGTCCTTGCTTTGTCTTTGGAAGATTAAGAGGAGTTAGGCAGATGTCTGGGGGAAAGCCTTCCAGGTGGAGGGATCAGCCTATACAAAGAAACAGTGGCATGAGAATACAGGGAACTACAACTGAGGCAGGAAATGAAGCTAGAACCATATCAAAAAATGATTTTGCCCCTTGTGACTCAATTTTTAGCAAAGCAATAAGTTGATATATAGGTGGGACAGCAACACTAGTGAGGTACGAATGGTCAACAATTTGAGACCAAAAGAGCAGCATTTACCTCAGGACAAAATTCAGAAAGGTTGGGAAAGAAGGAAGAATGGAAAAAAGAATCACAGAGAGGAAGTGAGATGAGTGATGTCACATTGAGAGGATGGCAACCATTGAGATGAAGGGAAGTGTACAATTTATTGAATGTAAAACTCAATTTACAATTAAAAAAAAAAAAAAAAAGAGTTTGTTTTTGCCCTCTGAAGAATCTAAAGTTTATCTGAAGACACCAGGGAACTATCAAAAGATTTTAAACTGGGGGAAAAACATGACTGAATTTACCTGAGGTTATATGCCCTTCTCCTGGACACTTATGGTATTGGCCCATCTGTAGTCTACCCGTGAACACCTTTGGGGAACAGGTGTATCTTTCATCTCTATATGACTAGCACATAGTATACATGTCTGGGGCATAGTAAGTATTCAATGGAGTTTTTCTTTTTTAATGTATCCAGGAAGGAACAATTGGAAGAGGATACAATAAGACAGAGAGATGAGAGAGGAGAATAATACAGCAATTGAGAAGAGAACATGAAAGAAAATGTAGTAACAATAGAAATTGAGAGGCAGGGACCTAATCTAGAAATATTTATAGAGTCTAGTGGACTTGGTCCTGGTGTGGCACTGTGGGTTAATGCACCAGACTGCAAAGCCGTTTGAACTGCAAGGTCGGCAGTTCAAACTCACCAGCTGCTCCTCGGAAACCCTACACAGGGTCCCTATGGGTGGGAACTGACTCGATGGCACTTAACAACAACTTGGTGGTTGATTGGTTGGTTGTAGGAACTGATAGGGAGAAAAGCATCAAGGATGACGACTTGGTTTTTTACTTTTGTGGCTGGATTGGGAAACAGGAAATACAATGGGAAGAAGAGGTTTATTTTGGCAGGGGAGAGGATAGGAAGGTATAGCATTGGTTCCATGAGTTTCAGGAGAAACCCTGCAGGCTATTACTGGATGGATTGTGATGATCATTATAGATCTAGATCCCTAGCATGGAGATTCTGAGTTGGAAAAATGGGCTAATTTTATTTAAACATAATACCATTATCACACGTCTAAAAGAATTAATAGCTTCATAGTATCATTAAATATTTGGTCTGTGTTCAAGTTTCCGATAACCTCACAAACTCATTTTTCTTTTACAGTTTGTTTGAAGGAGGATTAAATAAGGTCCTTACATTGTAATTAGTTAATGTGTCTTTTAATCTTTATGTTTGTTTTTGTTTGTAAAGAAGCCAGTTGTTTTCTTCTAGCATTTCCACAATCTAGATTTTGCAGTCATTTTTGTGGTGGCATTTAACATGTTACTCGGTCATCTGTGTTTCCTTTAAATTGATAATTAAAACTACAGTCTTGCTCAGACTCAGATTTAATTTTTTAGTCAAACTACTTTATAATGGGGTCCTGATGTGGTGCTTTAGGATAAACACTGGACTGCTAACAGCAAGGATAGCGGTTCAAACCCTTCAGCCATTCCTTGGAAACCCTATACTGGATCGAGTCCCAACAAAGTCGATGGCACTTAGCAACAACAACTTTATAACATGTGCTGTGCTCTTCTATCAGGAGGCATATAATGTCTGATAGTCTTTCTTTTGCTCGTTTTAAATCCATTCCTTCTAGATTTCCACATTTCTTCCTTTTGATTCCTGGAATGTGAGTTTGGAGGTTGAAGGTCCAGGGAGACAATTTACCAGCCTTACTTTTCCCTCCTGGGGTATTGCCCTGCCACATCCTTATGTTGTTGTTGTGTGCCGTAGAGTTGGTTCCAACTCATTAGCGACCCTGTACAGGGTTTCCAAGGCTGTAAATCTTTATGGGAGCAGAAAGCCTCATCTTTCTCCCGTGGAACAGCTGGTAGTTTCGAACTGCT
>NW_006408587.1:9731318-9742399 GCF_000296735.1 Chrysochloris asiatica
TAGCGACCCTGGACAGGGTCCCCAAGGCTGTAAATCTTTATGGGAGCAGAAAGCCTCATCTTTCTCCCGTGGAACAGCTGGTAGTTTCGAACTGCTGACCATGAGATTAGCAGCCTGATTTGTAACCACTACGTTACTAGAGCTCTTTATGCTTCCTGTGTATACCACCAACATAGCTTTCCATTACTGTGGGGGCATCAATGTGCTGCTAAAAGTCCATCCCAGGGCTGGGTAGGGAACAGTCATGCCAAAGCAACTTTGAAGGGTTACATTTAGCCGTCTTTCCTCTCCCTCTTTGTAATTTCAAATCCAGTTCGGTGCCTAGCATTCAAATGGTATGTTTGAGGCTTAAATTCTAGTCATAGCTTAACTCTGTAAGAATGTTGGCACTTCCCTAGATCTTGGTCAATGTTGTTGTTAAGGCTATCGGTCGGTTCCAACTCATACCAGCCCTGGATAGGGTTTCCAAGGAGCGACTGAGCCGCTGACCTTGCACGGTCCAGTGCATTATCCCACCTCGACACACCAGGACTCCAGACCTTAGAGTCTATCAATAGGGACTATCATATAAAAAAGATCTATGACGGCACTTAACAATGACACAAAAAAACCAAATACTGAACACACTAATAAGGCACCCTTCCCCAAGTTCCAAACTTTTTTTTTTTAATTAGAAGTCAAAGAAAGAAAAAAACTGTTACCAGTTATCATAGACAATCCCCGACAAAATAATCATTTGCCAAATTCAGCAACATTTACGCAGTATCCATTTTTATTGGAGTTCAATTTCTTCATCAATTAATTTTACTGCATTGTATTGTTAAGCTTAAGGGATTCTGCTGATATCCTGTCCTATATCTCTTTGGCTCACCTCTGAGGTCAGCTACAACTGGAATGGCATATTCCTTGGCACACTGGCAGGGTCCTAGCTCATGTGTCTGTTGTTCTCTGCTTCTCTTTCTGAAAGTTTTCTCTGGTGGAATCATGGCCCAACCGAGTTGATACGTAACTTTAATGATTAAAGCCAGAGTTACTCTCACCGCGCATCTTGACTTATTACTGCACAGAATAGTCAGATAGTAGATTTTTCACTATTGTCATATATGTGAGACATCAGATAAATGAGACAGTTGTTAAGTGAAGAGGGGGGTATATAAATAACTAACTAAATAAAATATTGAGCACTGTGTGCTGGGCTCTTTATCTACATGCTCATTACTCCTACAAGGGAGCTATTAATATCCCCATTTTTCATATGAGAAAGTAGAATAAAAGACATTAAAAGAATTGTCCAAAATTACCTAACTATAGTAAGAACTGAGCTGCAAATCCAGAACTACCATTAGCATTGTTTCATCTCTTGTTCTTCATTTTGTTTCAGGTGGCAGATTTTTCTCTAACAGCCAGTAGGTTTCTTTCTTTTTTTTAATTGTTGTGTTTGCTTATCTATATTTTGAATGGGAGCATTTCCTGCCAGTTGAACTTCAAGTTGTAAGTAAAAAGGCCCATCTTGATGTGGTCTCCTAGCAACAATTTATGGAACACTTGAAAGCAATTATTCTTCTCAAGCACGTTTCCAAATGTTGAAGCACGTTCATTCACTTCCATCATTAAAATCCCCAAGAACATTCATTGTATAGCACACAGTTCTAGTAATTACAGTCTCATCAACAGGTTGGTTGCTTAGTGAACTGAGAGAGAGGACAGACTACACTCTTCCCAGGAGCCAAGCATTTTGTTTTCAAGCTAGCAAGTCAGGGTAGATCCACTCCTCTCCAAAGCAGTCTTAATTGAGTTGTGGGGGCAGGGGAGAAAAAAATTTAAGTCCAAAATAGCCATCTGTAAAATGTGGAACTCGTGGCAACAGAGGCCTAGGGACGGTTATAATAGTCCTGGTGTGGTGCTGTAGGATAAGCACTCAATTACAAGGTCAGTTTGAATGGCAAGTTCAACAGTTCAAACTCACCAATTGGTCCCCAGAAACCCTATACAAGGTCGCTATGGGTCGGAACCAACTCGCTGGCACTTAACAACAACAACATGTCAGTTTAGCAGGCAGCTTTCTCCTCCTTCTCTGAGCCCTCCCCTTAGCCCACACTGGATCTGGAGAATCAAAGTTTGGCAGAAGACCCATCTTGATGCCCTTCATCCTTTAAAAATGCCATTCTGCCCTTCATTAGCTCCAACACTTCAATTGTACGTCTTTCCTTTCTTTTCCTAAGAATGCACTTTTATTTTCTTGTAAATATCTTATCGTACCAGCCCTTTGGGGCTCTGAATCATTGGCAGTCTCTGGAATAGGTGAGCAGAATTAAGACATATATCTTCAGGCCACCTGTCGGTAGGGGGGAGTATCATATGGCAAGTTAGAGAGTTAGCCCTCTGGTCTGTGGGTGTGGAAGCACCAGGTCTGACTCCAATCCCACTGGTGAGAAAATCACAACCAGGAGTCCCATTTTTGGTAGCTAGTGTTTAAGACGCCCGTTCCTGTCAACCCAATGTGCTGAGGAGGCAAGCTTGATCCTTGATATGAAGAGTCCTTTCCTTTTGGTTGGAATTTTGAGCAACTACATCCATTGGCAGCAGCAATGGGCTCAAAAGGAGCCATGACTGTGAGGTTGGCCCAGAACTTAGCAGTGTTTTGTTCCGGTGTACATAGAGTTGTTCTGAGTCGGTACTGACTTGGTGGCATTTATAGCAACAACAACAACAAACATCCATAAGCAAAGGTCTAGTTCATCAAATTGTAGCAATTTACTCTTAGCCCTGCATCAAATGTTTTTATCTTTATCTGGTTGAGTTCTGGTCAGCTTACCGTCCAAGCTATGTTAAACGGGCATTTTCTGCAAGTTTGGGAGTTCTTGCATGCCTTCCCCTACTTCATACCAGCTGGCTGCTTCACTCTCACCTCTAGGCTCTAGTGGCTAGGTCAGTGCCCAAGGACTTGGGAGTTCACATGCCTCCATAAACTTCAGACCAGTCAGTCCTTCCTTTTTTCTGTCTCATCTCAAGGTCAACAGGTGTCCATGGAACACAACCAAACTCAGCCCATGTCTTCACTGCTGCATTTCCCCTACTTCCACTCACAAGTAAACCAAGGCAGTCACCAGAGAGCATACAAGACTGCTTGTGTGTTCCCTCTGAGTTTCAGTCTTAGAAAGGGGATTACCCTGATGGGCTGACTTCCTTTGCCTTAATAGCTCCAGGGCAAACAGCTTGCTTACTATTCTTGCTTGTTATTGTCAGTCTGCATTTTTTCTGCTGATCTTTCTTTTAAGAAATATCTTCTGTTCCTCTAGTTGTTCCGGGTTGGTCTGCATGTCTTTTCAAGTGGTAGTGTCCCACCTCAGAAGGTTCTGCATGGGGCTTAGGATTCCATCCAAAGCCCCATACTCCACAAAGGTTTAACAAGAAGTCTATTTCCCTGGGCAAGTTCTAATCCCCCTTTTAAACTAATCCAATCAATTATAACTACATATATCTGAAGACAGGCTTAGAAACTTTCTGTAATTATGTTTTCCAATACTCCTTTCTATCACTTGCTAAATGTCTGTTTTACAGTAGAAGACAGGAGAAACCAATATTCACAAAACAGTCAAGCACCTTAATGTTATTTCCCCTCCTTTACCCATTCTGACTATGTTTACATCCTTGTATCACAGAACCCTGTTGTTCCAAGGTTGTGTACTTGGAACTATTTACCTCTGTCTCATTTAGCCCAAGCATGCCTCCCTAAGTCTGTCTTCCTTGTTCATCTGCCCCCTCCTCCTTCTGTGTATTGCCTTCCCTGTCATCCAAGCTATCATGTGTCTACCCCCTAATCTGTGAATTATGACCCCTCCCTTCTACCCCTGGTAACCATCAAAGAATTTTTCTTTTAGATGGAAAATCTTTTCTTAAGCTTTTACAATAATGGTCTTATTTAATATTTGTCCTTTTTTGACTAATATCATTCAGCATAACATCCTCAAGGCTCATGGTATGAAGTGTTTTGCAGCTTCATTGTTATTCTACAAGATAGCATAGCATTCGACTGTGTGTCTGTACCAGAGTTTGTTTATCCATTCTTCAGTTGATGGGCACCTGTGTACTTTACACCCAATTTCTCATAATGCTGACATCACTTATAACTATGGTTGTTGTTAGTGTTATTAAGTGCTGTTGAGTCAGTTCCTACCATAGAGACCCTGTATAGGGTTTCTAAGGAATGGCTGGTGAAATTGAACCGCTGACCTTGTGGTGCAAACCAACTTTACAGTCTAGCGCTTTACCCCACAGCACTACACCAGGACTCCATAATATGGTACACTTATCAAAACTAAGAGGCAAATGTATTTTAAGTGTCCTTGCAATAATTGTATGAATCCTGGGCTGGTGAAGCTAGATATGTACATAATGCACATATACACAAAACATACATATGTGTATGCATGAAATAAGCATACACACATAAAATATATGCACATATAGTATACATACAGATACACATGCAATATACATACAAAACACATGCAGCATATATACACATGCATACACAACAGACATATACCACATACATTCAGGTATACCCACAAGATTTGTAGACATAAACACACAACAGACAGGAGCAGACACAGATCAGACTTGTATACATATGCAACATAAATACAGATAGACACAAGTTTTGTTTCTTAGAATTATGGGATCATACAATACATGTTGTTAGATGCTGTAGAGTCAGCTCTAACTCCTATCAACCCTCTGTGCATATAACAGAAGGAAATGTGGCCAGCTCCTACACCAGCCTCACAATTGTTGATATGATTGAGCTCATTGTTTGAGCCACTGCCAATTCATTTCAGTGAGAATCTCCCTCTTTTGTGCTAACTCTCTGCTTTACCAAGCGTGATGCCCTACTCCAGGGATTGATTATTCCTCATAACATGTCCAAAATCAGTGAGGTAAGTGAGATTAAATCATGCCTCCTCACTTTTAAGGAGCATTCTGACTGCACTTCTTCCAAGACAGATTTGTTTGTTCTTCTGACCATCCATGGGATATTTTATATTCTTCTCCAGCACCGTAATTTAAAAGTGTCGATTCTTCTTTTGTTTACTTTTGGATTAGCATTTAAAATACACAATTTCTTATTTCAAGATGACATTTAAAATTATTCTATAGCAAAACTATAATTCTGCAGTTAAAAAGCGTTAAACTGGTATCCACAATGCTATTATTCCTGTATGTATAACTGCGGTTCTAAAATAAATACCATTTCTAAACAGCAGTTGCCAGCTTTTCTGGTTTAACTTAAGCATACGTACATTTTCAGTTATGGGAGACAATATGTTATATTGTCCATCCAGTTTTCTGAAAGGGTTCTTCAAGAGTCAACTAGCTCAATAAACAGGTATTCAACTAACCTACAAGGCAGGCAGTGAGCTACACTGCATTCTCACATGGCATCCAGAGAATGTGATGTTTTGCAGCAACTGGAAGTACTTCAGCACTGGCCTGCTGTCTTTTTCAGAATTAATTTCATCCAGAGAGTTTAAGAATTTGGACATTGTATCACTATCAAGTGTCTTTGGGTGACATGTTTTGCTAACTAGACTCCCTTGAATGACCTCATTAGTGATCTAGATACTAGCAGTTTGGTCACCAGGCAAATTAATAAAGAAACCCATATTCAAAATACTGAACCCACTCAAATTATTTATTTTCAACATAAACATTTAACCTCAAATCAACAAACACAAAACTAAGATTGTATCTCTTCTTTTAAAGCTTTGGTTTTGCCCACAATTCCCAACACATGGAATATACCATACCAACAGTTATTGCTCCTGCAGTTAAGCCTTGTGATGCCATCTGCATGGGAATCAAGTGGATGGACATTTTAGTATTTCCCCTGCTCTTCACTTTGTATAATGCATATGCAATGTTTGCTGCAAAACTCCCCATTCCAGCAGGGACAACCAGTGTCTCTAGCTTTTCATGGTAAATTTGGATCCCTGATCTTCATCATATGAAGAAAGAGAAATGTCTGTGTTGGATGACATAGTGATTGGTTGAAGAATCTCCCAGGAATCACCAAACAGAGTAAGTTCTTACTGCCTTCGGTTCCCCCAGCCTGCTGACTGGCCTCTTGCTCCTGATTTTCTTTTTTATTGTCCAGCTTTCACATGCGTATAACATGATTGAAAATACCATGGGTTGGGTCAGGTGCATCTTAGTCATTAAAGTGCTTTTAAAAAGTTTTAAATAAGTCTTTTGTAGCAGCTTTGTTCAATGCAATCTATCATTTGATTTATTGACTACTGCTTCCATGGGTATGGAATACAAACAAAATACTGACAACTTACATTTTTTGTACCATGGAATGCTGATACAAACAAAATATTGACAACTTACATTTTTTCTCCATTAACCATGATGTTGCTTGTTGAATCAGTTGTGAGGATTTTTGTTTTCTTTATGTTGAGGTGTAATCCATTGCGAAGGCTATACTGTTTGGTCTTCATTAGTTAAGTGTTTCAAGCTGTCTTCACTTTCAGCAAGCAAGGTTGTATCATCTCTATATTGCAGGTTATTAATATGAATCTTCTTCCAATCTTGATATAGTCCAGCTTCTCATTCATTTGCTCCACATATAGATTGAATAAGCATGTGAAAGGAGTTCTGACAAAAGTGTGATACGACAGCAACAGAAGATCTAGTAGTTTAGTAACAGAAGTCACCATTGTTGCCAAGAAGTACTGTTGTATGTGTGTGTGTTTGTGTAAAAGAGAACGAGAGAGGGAAAGATATCAAGAGCTTCACAAGTCAGATCGTATGGACTGTTGGTGGTGGTTATGTGCTGTGGAGTCGGTTCTGACTCATAGCGACCCTGTATAGGGTTTCTGAGGTTATAAATCTTTACAGGAGCAGAAAGCCTAATCTTTCTCCTTTGTAACAGCTGGTAGTTTCGAACTGCTGACCTTGAGGTTCACAGCCCGATTCATAACCACTATGCTACCACAGCTCCATATATGGATTGTTAGTGACTGTAATAGTAATTTAATTATCCTTTTAAAAGCTTCTTTAACAAATTTTTAGTTTAAAAAGCCTTTTTTGGTTATCCAAGTCATAGATATTCATTGTAAAAAATTGAAGATACAAGTAAGTTTAAAAAGATAAAGCAAGAATCATCTATGATGCCATTACCCAGTTGCAGCATTGTTACTGATCTGACATTTTCTTCAACCTTTTCTTTTGCATGTTTTCTTCCCAAAGTTGAGGTCATATTCTCTCTTTCTAATACTGTATTCTTCTTTTAATAAATATTAAGAATAATACATACTTATTGCATAGCTAATAAACACTTGTTGTTGTTATGTGCCATGGAATCGGTTCCGACTCATGGCGACCCAGTACAGGGTTTCTGAGGCTGTAAATCTTTACAGGAGCAGAAAGCCTCATCTTTCTCCTGCGGAACAGCTGGTAGTTTTGAACTGCTGACCATGAGATTAGCAGCCCAACTCATAACCACTATGCTACCAGAGCTCTTAGATATTAATAATCACTTAAAAACTTATATTAATATTATTTTTAAAAATGGATATGTGTTTTCCTTCTCTTGTTAAACAGGTTTTTTTTTAAAAAAATGAAAAAATCAAATACTCAACAAGATGATGCCTCGCTACCACTCCCAACTGCTCTGAAGGGGATCCCATTGAAGGTTTCTGGATGCAGTGGCAGGGAGTGTGGAACAAGATTCAAGGCTGTGGAGGAGGACCAGGCTTGCTGGTTGGAAGGAGACTGAAAGAACCCAAGACTGTGTGGCCCTTGGACCCCCTTCAGGAATGGAAGGAAATTCATCCTCATGGCCCAATTTTCAGCCAAGCAGTAGATAGCTATATAGGAGGACAACAACACAGGTGAGGTGGGTTTGTCATGGAATGGTCAAGGGACAGGGTTGGGAGGGTATGGGAGGGTGGGTAGAAGGAAGGTGGGAGGCACAGGAAGGAAGCGGGATGACTTCTTGCATGGGAGGGATTGCAGTTGTTGGGATGAAGCTAGGTATATGGTTTATTGACTATGAAGATGATGGTCTTGTCTGTGGACCTCCACTTGGTTCACAGTGAAAGGTTGGAAGAAGAAAAATCAGTACTCTAGAATTGAATTAAGAAGAATTCCTCCTAATGTCACTTGCTAGTTTTTACTAAACCACTGATGGTATTTTAATGTATGTCTTTTCAAACATTTTCCTATAGATTTATGAGCATTTACAGTTAATTCTTATAGTTTGAAATTGTCTATAATTTTAAACTTAAATATCACTATTTTGGATATTTTTCATGACATCATTTAAGACTTTCATCTTTTAAGATCTCATTTTTTTCTGAATAACATCATTTTAAATGGCTGTGTAATAGTTTATCATGTAGACACATCATCATCAAAGGTTAATGGTTTCTCTGTCATATCGACTGTTTTGCTATTATGAACAATCCTGCGAGAACTACCTTTGTTATTTGCCTCAAAATTTCTCATCATTTTCTTTGACTTAATTCTAAGGATTTGAATTTCCAGGATGAAGGAGCTAAACATTTCGGATTTATGAGACATGTGGTCAATTTGTTTTTTTAGAAAAATGCAAAATAGTAGTTGGTGATTACTGAAATAAGAAGAGAGACCAGGGCAAATATTGTCTTAGCTCTCTCACAAGGATTAAGGGAAGAGTTAGATTTTATTGGTCAGAGATTGCTAAGAGACTGGTTGCAAAGCTATGAGCTGAGATCACAACAGCTCCCCGATTTATACCTGTGTTTTGTCACGGGTAGATGCAGAGCTAGCTGATAAAATTGATCACAGACGATCTCCCTGACTTCAGTATTATGACCTCAGTAACTATTTAGTATTATTGGCTCTTTGCTTCCTCATCACCATTTCATACATTGTAAAAACTCTCATTCAATTATTTTTTCTTATAACTATTTATTGAATAAACTACATTGCAAGAATGCTGTAAAAATTTAAATTACATTAAAAAATATTATACAACCCCCTCCATCATAATAAAGACTGACTTTATTTTTGCCAATTCTCATGAAATCAATTTTTGTATATGTATGTTATTTTCGACCAAGGGTTGACACATGTTTTCTTAAAGGACCTGATGATAGTAGCATGCCACACAATCTCTGTAGGAACCACTGACTACCTGGGAGATACTGTGGGGTTTAGTTCCCTCCATGGCAATAGAGAGAATATCACAATACAGTGATATTTTTTGGTTTCCTACTGCCTATTAAAGTTATGTTTACATTATACTGTAGTCTATTAAGTGTACATTAACATTATGTAAAACATTGAAATATTATGAGTACAACCGAATTGTGACACAACAACATAGAGTGAGAACATACTGTTGGAAAAATGACGCTGACAGAATTGCAGATGCTGGGTTGCCACAAACCTTCAATTTGGCAAAAAAAAAAAACAATTATCTGTGAAGCGCAATAAAAAGAAGTGCAATAAAATGAGGTATGCCTGTATTTAGCTTTGCCTTTGTATTGTGAAAGCAGCCATTGTTGTTGTTAAATTCCATTGAGTTGGTTCTGACTCATTGTTGTTGTTGCAAAGTGCTGTTGAGTAGGTTCCAACCCATAGCGACCCTGCATGGTTTCTGAGGAGCAGCTAGTGAATTTGAAGTGCCAACCTTGGGGTTCCAACCAACCTTGTAGTCTACTGCTTATCTCACAGTGACACATCAGGACTTCCAAAGCAGCTGCCATAGACAATACCTGGAAGAATGAGCATGACTGTGCTTCAATAAAACTTTATCTATAGCTGACCTTCAGGCAATAGTTTGCTGAACTCTGTTTTAGACAGTTCTAATAATTTAAGGAGTCCTGATGGCATAGTGCTTAAGCACTTAGCTGATAACCACAAAGTTTGCAGTTTGAATCCACCAGCTACTTCATATGAGAAAGATGTGGCAGTCTGTTTTCATTAAGATTTCAACCTTGGAAACCCTATGGGCAGTTTTACCGTGGCATATAGGGTTGCTATGAGTCAGAATCAACTTGATGGTAATGAGTTTTTAGTTTTCTTATAATTTAAATGAAAATATTTGTTTGGCCATTCCTGAACCAAACTTTTAACTTTCTGAAGCTGTTCTAAAGTTTTAATTATTTAATTTTTTACTTATTAATTTTTATAGATCATGTTAACCAGTTTCAAATGATAGTAGTAAAGCTGAAGTTGCCACACTGAAACACATATGTTTTTGTAATGCAGTGAAGTCAATGCATTTACCGATGATAAAAATATAGGTTTTTTGTTGTTGTTGTTTTGTTTTTTTTTACAATGGACTCAAGCATGACATTTTACAGAAAAATATTCATTTGTAACCCCACACCACAGATAAAGTATTATGATTTTTTCTGTCTTGAGCCATGAGCATATTTTAAAAATTATATTAATGGAAAGGATAATACTGTTCAAGACTAATACTAATAAGATCACTTTTAGTTTCACCGACGTAACGTAGATATTTCCATTTCTTTCCACCTGCAAAATACATTTTTACATGACTGTATTCATTTGTATCTATTGTTCTAAAATCTTTTTACATTTATTATAACAAACACATTTTCTAAGCTATTGTGCAGTCTTTATTTTTTACACGAATTTACCTACTCAGAGTAACTTCCTTCCTATCATTTGGAGGGAGCTTAGGTCCGTCAAAGTTTCATTTTGCTTGTTTTCAACTTTTTAATATGAAAATGTAAAACACACAGAAATGTTGAAAGATTATTTAATTTCTTTATGTCACAGTCCCCTATATGTAAAAAATTAGATTTATCCTATGTAAAAGGTGTAATGAATAACTATGTATTTACCAGTTAGCTTTAGCAATTGTGGCTAACATTTTGCCATATTTTACACGATACATAGACACACACATTATTTGTGTCTGTATGTATTTTTTTTTCTATAATTCAAATTTAAATTGCAGTGAACATGATACTTCACTTTAAAGTACTTCACCACATAGCTCATAAGAATAAGGACACTTTCTGGCATCACTACAATACTGTTGTTATTGTTAACTG
>NW_006408587.1:9744124-9745438 GCF_000296735.1 Chrysochloris asiatica
GGGGATAATAATCAATGTAATGAAACAAGCTATATGAATGGTTGAATGTGAAGCTGATGATGTGCCTTGTAAACTTTCACTCAATCCAAAATAAAAACATTTAATTAAAAAAAAAATTTATAGCCACAGAAACCCTATAAAGGATTACTAGGAGTCAGAACCGACTTGGCACTTAATAATAACAAATAGCATCCAAAGGAACCCTAGTAACACTGTGCTTAACTCCTCAGCTACAAACTTAAGGATTGTTGATTTGAACCCATATGCCACTCCGTGGGAGAATGGTGTGGCAGTCGGCTTCCATAAAAATTACAACCTTGCAAAGCTTCTGGAGTCCCGGTGTGGCACTGCAAGTTAATGCGCTGGACTGAAAAGTCGGTTTGAACTGAGGCAGTTCAAGCTTATCAGTCACTCCTCAGAAACCCTATACAGGGTAGCTATGAGTCGGAACGACTCCATGACACTTCACAACAACAACAAAGCTTAAGGAGACCAG
The DNA here is from genome assembly GCF_000296735.1 of Chrysochloris asiatica. Classification (NCBI taxonomy): domain Eukaryota; kingdom Metazoa; phylum Chordata; class Mammalia; order Afrosoricida; family Chrysochloridae; genus Chrysochloris; species Chrysochloris asiatica. The sequence goes on from NW_006408587.1 coordinate 9,744,621, forward strand.
TTCTACTCTATTTAGAGGATTACAGCAGGTCAAAATCGACTCAACAGCAACAGAAATGGAGTATCACCTAAGTTGTTGTAGAGTACCGTGGAGTCGGTTCCGACTCATAATGACCCTGCACAGGGTTTCTGAGGCTGTAAATCTTTACGGGAGCAGAACGCCTCACCTTTCTCCCGCGGAACTGCTGGTAGTTTCGAACTGCTGACCTTGAGGTTAGCAGCCCGATTCCGTAACCACTACGCTACCAGAGCTAGTACATACTGTAATTTCTTCATTTGTTCCCAAGATGTGTTAGAGAGTTGTCTTTTTGGAACCAGGATTCAATTAAGGTTTATATACATCTATTCCTCAGTTATTAACTGTCTTGTTATCTGACATTTCCTATTTATGAGAATAGTGGAAAAGTCCAACATCTGACTTGTTTGTGCACTAACCATGCATGTATGACATTCTCCATTTTGTGATCTGATGTGGTCATCCTGCATGTTTGAATAACACTGATTTTCACATAACCACCTACCTAGTCTTTGGACTCCAGATGTGGTGCTGTGGGCTAATGTACTGGACTGCAAAATTGGTTTGAACTGCAAGGTTGGTGGTTCAAGCTCACCAACTGCTCCTTGGAAACCCTGTGGGTTGGAACCAATTCAACGACACTTAACAACAACAAAATCTGATATTTGGAACCTAACCTTGCCCATAAGTGAATCTATTGCACTTGGTTAATTTGTCCTTTAATATCTTTTATCTAAAGTTGTTGTTGTTAGATGCCATCAAGTCAGTACCAACTCATAGCGACCCTGTGTACAACAGAACAA